>NC_057811.1:128680627-128688161 GCF_018294505.1 Triticum aestivum | reverse complement strand
GGCACCCCGACCCGACACCCCGACCCCGAGACCCCGACCCCGACACGGCACCCCGAGACCGACACGACACCCCGACCCCCGACACCTCCCGAAAAGGTGTTCTTTGGCCTTCCAGAAGCCGAGGGGGTCATATATTTGTGAATTATTAGTTAGGTCATATATCTTTCGATTTTGTTATGAAAAACATCATATATAATTGTGTTGATCGGGTAGTTTTAAATGTGCAGTTGTTTCATCGCTGCGAGGTTTGGTGTTCGACGACCTCGCCGTGCGTTTGACGAGCTCTGCCCCTTCGTTCGTGGGTGAGCACAAATGACATGTCCTCCTCCCCCATTATTTATTTGATCTATTCCGATGAAACTTGATAGCTAGCTACATATGTGTCTTGAATCATCAGTATGCGTAACCAATATGTGTCTCCCGTTCGAAAGCGTCATAGTTATAAATATGCATGCATTTGCATATTTATAACCTTGATTCTTTCGAATTGTCCAACGCTATCCATGGACAGCCCGAGTATGTTTAGATTGGGTTCGTTTTCCCATATGCTTTGCTCCGGATCCGACGCACAAATTTCGTCAGTGCCTCCCCTGTTGTTCTCCGGGTACACATCCTCTCTGTTTATTGCAGAGACATGTATCAGGAGAACAGCGGGGAGGTGCTGCCGAAATTTTGCGTAGGATCCGGAGCATAGGATGGGAAAATGAACCCAATCTAAACATACTCGGGTGGGATTAGGACCTATCATTACCTATTAGAGTGTAGATTGCATGGACGTAATAAAATTGACAAAGTAGATCAACTGATGAATATATACCTGGTGAATTATATATATATATATTTGTTGTGTGTCTAGTAGCTCTGAAAGTCAAGATGAGTGATCGTGCGTGGATGTACACCGGTCACACTGGTCAGAACAAATGGAGCACTGAATGGTTCACAAAAACCAAGGGGTTTGTGTGAGCCGCATTTGCAAATGGCCAGAGGAAAACCTGGTGCCCCTGTTTACGGTGCGGCAATTGGGAAAAGAGGACAGAGGCTGAAATGGGCAAACACCTGCAGAAGAGTGGTTTTATGCCCGATTATACGGTGTGGACATTTCATGGCGAGTCTGCCCAACGTGACCGAGCTGAGGTGGATCGTCGTCGCACCGACGAGCATGGTACCGGGATGGAAAACATGGTGCAAGACTTTGATGATGCTCGGGATTCGGACGAGGAGATGGAGGAATCTGCAAAGGCCTTCAATGAAATGTTGGAGTCTTCAAAACGTCCGCTCCATGAGCACACTGAGCTTTGTCAGTTGGATGCCATCTCACAAGTAATGGCTCTGAAGGCTCAGTTCAACTTGGGCAGAGAATGCTACGATGCAATGATGACAGTATTTGGACGCTTTCTACCCAAAGGCCATGTAATGCCTGCAAACCTGTACCAGTCGGACAAAATCCTCCGTGCACTGAAGATGCCCTATGATAAGATACATGCCTGTGAGAAAGGATGTGTCTTGTTTAGGCTTGACTATGCGGACTTGAATTGTTGTCCCATTTGCAAGTCTTCCAGGTATGTTGTGGTAGACAACGGTATGGGTGAGAAGACACAGACCAAAATCCCCGTTAGTGTTCTTCGGTATATGCCAATCGTACCAAGACTTCAACGTCTTTTCATGGTCGAAGAGACGGCCAGACAGATGACATGGCACAAAACGGGCAAAAGAACCGAACTAGATGCAGATGGGAATCTGATGATTGTACACACATCGGATGGTGTTGCGTGGAAAAAGTTTGATGAATTACATGGTGACAAAGCGGCAGATCCGAGGCATCCTCGAGTCGGCATCAGCACGGATGGGTTCAGTGTGTTTGGTATGACGGCAGCCCAATACAGTTGTTGGCCCATATTTGTCTTTCCACTCAATCTCCCCCCCGGACAGATTATGCAAAGAAAGAACATTTTCCTGACGTTGATAATTCCAGCGCCCAACTATCCGGGGAAAAATATGAATGTGTACATGCAACCGCTTAAGGACGAATTGCAAGAAGCCTGGGATAATGGGTTCAAGACATACGATGCCTATAGCAAACGGAACTTCATAATGCGTGTCTGGTACATGTACTCGACGCATGACTTGCCGGCGTATGCGCTATTCGTTGGCTGGTGTGTGCATGGAAGGTTCCCGTGCCCCACATGCAAGGGAGCTCTTGAGTTTCGTTGGCTTCAGGCCGGTCGCAAGTTTTCTTGCTTCGACATGCATAGACAGTTCCTGAATCCTCGCCATAAGTTCAGGAAAGACAAGAAGAACTTCATCAGAGGTAGAGTTGTCAAAAACTCTGCACCACCTGCATTGACAGGCCAACAGACCCTGGATCAGTTAAACGCTCTCGAGCCAGATCCAGAGCGTCCAGGGTACTTCAAGGGGTATAATTCTAAGCACGCATGGACTCACAAAACATGCTTATGGGATCTGCCTTACTTCAAAGACCTCCTTTGCCCACACAACATCGACGTGATGCACACTGAGAAGAATATCGCCGAGGCACTTTTTGGTACATTGTTCGGCATAGATGGGAAGTCAAAGGATAATACTAAGGCTAGAGTCGATCTGGAGGCGCTATGTGATAGGCCGTTACAAAACATGAAAGAATCGAAAGGAAAGCAGAACTGGACGAAGCCAAAGGCATGGTTCAATCTTGGAAGGCCAGCTATGAGGGAAATTATCTTGTGGGTGAAAATGCAGTTGATGTTCCCCGATGGGTATGCAGCGAATCTACAGAGGGGAGCCAGTCTTGATAAATTGAAGATATTTGGTCTCAAGAGTCATGATTGGCACATATGGATTGAGCGGGTAATGCCGGTGATGTTGCGTGGCTTCATCCCTGAGGATGAATGGCTAGTACTGGCAGAACTCAGCTATTTCTTCCGTGTTCTTTGTGCGAAAGAACTATCGCCTGGCGTGCTAGAAGAAATGGAAGAGTTGGCGCCGGAGTTGATCTGCAAGTTAGAGAAGATATTTCCACCGGGCTTCTTTAATCCAATGCAACATTTGATTTTGCATCTCCCGACCGAGGCAAGATTGGGGGGCCCGTGCAAAATCGTTGGTGCTACCCAACTGAGAGGATGCAGAAGACGCTTCGACAAAAATGTAAAAATAAACGTAGAATTGAAGCATCGATGGCTGAGGCATTCATCACTGAGGAGGCGGCAAACTTCGTGACAGCACACTACGAAGCCAAAAATCGTCATTTGCATAATCCGAAGCCTTGGTACAATACTGACGACCCTAAAAAGGGTGGATCCAACCTCAGCCTATTCAAAGGGAATCTCGCACCAGCCAGTGTTTCAAATCCAGTATCTTTGGATAACGAACAATGGCGGACCATTTCGTTGTATATCTTCAACAACCTGATAGAAGTGCGGCCGTACATCGAGTAAGTTCTCGGTACATAGTTTCGCAACTTCTATTTCCTTTGAACTGCTCTTATTCCTGGATATTTCATACAGTCGATACGTCGCCTTATTCTCGTATGGAGCGGCGATCCAAAAGGGTTCTGTCAAAGAGTATGAGCTTCTCGCAAAGCAAGGAGCGGCTATCCCGGTTTCATCTCTTGGTTCAAACAAACGGTAATTTATTAGACTTGTAGGCTAATTTGTAGGCGGCTATCTTGGTTTCATTCGCTAATTTGTGCGTAATGCAACAATCCTTTCATATTAAACTTGTAGGCTAATTCAGAGTCTATGGACGCCGAATTGAGACAAGTCGCTAATGGTTTTGACTATAAGATCCGTTCATTTGACAAATACGACATCAACGGGTATCGCTTTCGTACCTATGGCAAAGAGCTATCTATGGCTGACCGAAAGTCTACAAATTGTTGTGTATCTGCTATCGGCGAAGGAGGTACCGAGTATTATGGGAGAGTTGAAGCAATTTATGAACTTCTATTCTATGGTGAAAACCCACCGAATGTCGTAGTCTTCAAATGTTATTGGTTTCAGCCGAAGGAGACTAGAAGGACTCATGAACATATAGGGCTAGTTGAAATCAACCAAAGCACCCATTTAGATGTTCCTGATGTCTATATTACGGCTCAACAGGCGACCCAAGTATTCTATCTACCGTGGGCCTGCCAAACTAATCCAAATCTGAAAGGTTGGGATGTCGTTTATGAAGTGCCGCCACGTGCTAGACTATCTCCCCCAAAGGAAGAGGATTATGAACCTCACATTAACCCAGACACATATGAAGGAGAATTCTTCCAAGAGACACGTCTTTCCAAAAAGCGTTTCAAGAACCGCTATACTTCACCCCAAAACATTGAAGTAGACAGCGACAGTGAATCCGACATCACCCCAGAGGAGGAACAAGAAGAGCCGGAACAAGAAGAGGTTACTGCTGCGGATGACCTGTCATTGCTTGACCGATTACGTCAAGGTGGCCTTGCACATGTTGATGCCACTGAACCCTATGAGCCCGTCATTGATTATAGTGATGATGATGATTATGCATTTATTGATGATATTGATCGAGATTATTAGTAGTGTCAGGTATTAAATTTTTTAATGTTGTACTTGATGATGATACACTTAAGTGATACACATATTATTATTCATGTCGGTCTTTTTTTTATGTTGTACTAATTTCGTTTACTGTTTGTCATGGCAGGTGTTGAAAGATGGTGGGCGCTGGTCGGGAGCGCGCCAAGGCCCCTTCTTCGTCGGCGCGTGGTATGAGGTCTTCGATTCCAGACGTACCTCTCCGCCGAGCGTTGCTGGACAGTATGTCCACACCACCGGGCCCTTCTTCGTTGACCGCGGTGCCCAGCAGGGGACGAGGTAGGAAGAGAGGAGGTGGGGCACGTGGTCGCGGGAGAGGAAGTAGGGTGACTGCTACGGCGCCTTCCTCGCCGCCACCCCCAGCTGTTTCACCCGAGCACGTGACTGCTAGGGTGGACTCGTCCGAGGAGGAGGCTACACGGACTCCGGTCCATGAGCCTCCGGTCCACGGGTCTTGGGCCCACGAGCCTCGGGTCGACTGGCCTTCGGCCCACGAGAGTTCGGCCCACGAGACCCCGGAGGAGCACACGTCCGGATGGGGTACCTGGCCGGATCAGCCAGAGGAGCCGAGTGGCCATGCTGATGATGGCGGGGAGCCGACTGATCTTGAGGAGGAGGGTGGCACCGTCTACCAGCGTGGTGCTACACGGCTCCCGTCCGTGCCGGCGACCCGCGAGCAGAGGTGGTTGATTTTCCCTGATGGGGAGAGGTACGTACGTGCATTTAATTTTTTTGTACCTTCTGCATTCACGTTTCTTCAAATAACTAATGCGTTGGCCTTGTCATGCTGCAGGGGTTGGGACCACCATCATAGTGTCCGCCGGCCCAACTCCGTCCTTGGAGTTCTTTGCCGGCAAAACTTCCCAGGGTTTGTCACGTTGCCTGGTGAGGGTCGGCTTCCAGAGCTTGGGTTGAGCTAGGAGCACTACGTGGCTGCCCCGGCCCCGCCGGATGTCATTATCGACGGTGTCGTGTGCGACACGAGGGCAGACATGGTGATCAGGATGTTCTGGGTAATTTCTCCTTTACACATTTCAAAATCTTCAACTAGCTAGTTATTAATTGTACTAATCAATATTTTCTCATTTGATTGCAGACATTCTACAGGTGTGAGGAGGGATACGAGGAGGACGCGGCAAATGTTATCCAGAACGTCTGCAAGCGCCTACTCCAGAACTTACGGCACGAGGTTCGGGTGCAGGCTGTTCGAGACTACTACGCCTTGCGTGGTATCAAGAAGACCAAGCCGGCGTGCCGCGATAAGTTCTTGAGTAAGGAGCAGTACATGAAGGTAATTCTTAAGGCCTTCTACTTAAGTTCCTTCATTTAGTAATTCTTAGCCGTAGCGCTCAAGTTTCTATTTGCTAACTTAGGCGCCTCCGAGATGGTGTGCGGATCGGATGGATTGTTGGGAGGTGTTGGTCGATGAGTGGTGCTCAAAAGAATGGCTAGCCCTCCACAACGAGGCCAAGGAGCCCAAATGGAAGGTGTGCCACACCATCAAGGCAGCTCCAACTTATATCAGTTCGGGCGCAACTGGGTATGTGGTTTGCTTCATGCTTCATGCAATTCATTCATCATGCTAGCTTGAGCCCTTTAATTACTAATTTTCATTGTTTCTCTCTTTCAGGCATGCTACAATAAGGCAGATAAGGTGCCAGAGGTGTACGACCTGTATGCCATGGCCCACACTGGCTCTTTCAAGAAAGTCAAGGCTTTCTCTCAGTCTGACCTCGATGATGCAAACAACTTCACCAACATCTCCTCCCACAACAAGCTCGTGAGATATAGAGATGAGGGGAAGGCGAGGAAAGGGGAGGACTTTAACCCGAGCCAGGGTCCCATTGATCCAGAGCTGGTGATGATATCTGGTGGCGGGAGGTCCCATGGCTCCATAGCCATTGGAGATGGACTTATCCGTTGTCCTAGCACTCTTCCGGAGATCAAGGCGCGCCAGTCGAGCTCCGCTCCTGAGATAAGGCCTCGTGAACGGCCAGTGCAACTCGCCATCAAGGTTAGTGATACGTACTCAGTTATCTTTCTCCATTACATTGTGTGCGCTTCCATCAATGATTACAAATGGTCATGTGAGTGGTGTTGCAGGCTGCTATACAGACTGAGAGAGATAGAACGGAGAAACTTCTGGCGGAGGCGGCGGAGATGCAGCGGGAGATGGAGGAGAGGACGAGAAAGATGATGGAGGAGGAGAGGGCACGGAATGACATGCAGGCAAGGGCCATGTACGAGCTCCTTGTGGTAAGTTTCTTCTGCAGATTACTTGCTAGTCTTAACATTTGAGTCTCATTACTAACTAGTATGACTCTGTTGTGAAAACCAAATGTGCAGTCTGTGTGCGAGAAGTCCGGTCAGCCCGCTCCGCCGATGCCAGTGATTGCTCCTGGGAGCACGCTGAGTTTAATTTGAATGGACATTACTTGCTAGTCTTAACATTTGAGTGTCATAATGCTAACGAGACATTGGAAATGATCTTTGGTGCAGCTTAACTCCAGAAACGCATCGCACGATCCTTCTCCAGGTAGCGGCACTAGCCACCCCGCTCCTACACCTCCCTGATCACGGTAAGTTTCTCTAGTGTTTTGCTTAACAAATGCATAAAGACCTAGACTTAGCTTTATTTCCTCCAATATGCTTACCATAATGACCTAGAGTTAGCTTCTTTTCCTCCAAAATGACTTAATAAGCTTACTAACCTCATAAACCATCCATTTTACCTAAGTTAGCTCTAAAACGATATGTACTTAGCTAACTTATGTCAAAAATTGCATAATTAGCTCATAAACGACCCATTTCACCTAGGTTAACTCATAAACGACCCATTTCACCTAGGTTAACTCATAAACGACCCATTTCACCTAGGTTAGCTCATAAACGACCCATTTCACCTAGGTTAGCTCATAAACGACCTATTTCACCTAGGTTAGCTCATAAACGACCCATTTCACCTAGGTTAGCTCATAAACGAT
>NC_057811.1:128678773-128680617 GCF_018294505.1 Triticum aestivum | reverse complement strand
TTAACATTTGAGTGTCATAATGCTAACGAGACATTGGAAATGATCTTTGGTGCAGCTTAACTCCAGAAACGCATCGCACGATCCTTCTCCAGGTAGCGGCACTAGCCACCCCGCTCCTACACCTCCCTGATCACGGTAAGTTTCTCTAGTGTTTTGCTTAACAAATGCATAAAGACCTAGACTTAGCTTTATTTCCTCCAATATGCTTACCATAATGACCTAGAGTTAGCTTCTTTTCCTCCAAAATGACTTAATAAGCTTACTAACCTCATAAACCATCCATTTTACCTAAGTTAGCTCTAAAACGATATGTACTTAGCTAACTTATGTCAAAAATTGCATAATTAGCTCATAAACGACCCATTTCACCTAGGTTAACTCATAAACGACCCATTTCACCTAGGTTAGCTCATAAACGACCCATTTCACCTAGGTTAGCTCATAAACGACCTATTTCACCTAGGTTAGCTCATAAACGACCTATTTCACCTAGGTTAGCTCATAAACGACCCATTTCACCTAGGTTAACTCATAAACGATCCATTTCACCTAGGTTAGCTCATAAACGATCCATTTCACCGAACTTAGCTCATAAATGATCCATTTCACCTAAGATAGCTCATAAACGATCCATTTCACCTAGGTTAGCTAATAAATGGCATATACTTCTTCTTCTAGTCTTCTTCTTCTTCTTCTTCTATTCTTTTTCTTCTAGTGTAATTCTTCTTCTAGTCTTCTTTTTCTAACTTTCTTATTTGTCATTTTGCAGGTTTCGTTCACTTCACGGAAGCCAGCTTTCTATGATGGATTGCTTTTTTTTCCTTTGATGCACTTCTTGTATTCTGCTCGCTTGCTATGATGAAACTAGATTGCTATGATGAAACTTTGCATATTGTAATATGTATGGATCGATGGAACTATGTGCAACCTACTATGTATGTATGGATATATATGTGCTGGATATTTATTATGTTGGATATATATGTGCTGGCTCCTGTGATATATTTGCTGTGATATATTTCCTGTGATAATTGTTGGATATAAGAAAAACAGAATAAAAAGAGGCAGTGCAGGCTCTTTGCCGTCCGTCGCGGACGGCAAAGACACCTTTGCCATCGGTGGCAGACGGCAAAGGGGGCACGTGGCGCCCACCTGTGCTTCCTGAGAGATGGGCCATTTCGCAAATTTGCCTACCGTGGCGGACGGCAAAGCTAAGCTGATGGCAAAGACTTTGCCTTTGCCGTCCGCCGTGGGAGACGACAAAAAATAGCGGGCGCTGACGCATTGCTGATGTCAACTGGCGGACGGCAAAGAGGCGCTCAAATTTGTCGTCCGCTGGCGGACGGCAAAGGCCGCCGTTAGCCGCCTAACGGACTAACGCTGGCGGACGTCCAGTATTTTTGCCGTCCCTCCTCTTTGCCGTCCGCCGCTGTAGGCAAAGGACTCTTTGCCGTCCGCCATAAAAAGCAGACGGCAAAGGACCTGTTTACCGTAGCCTACTTTGCCGGAGCCTTTTGCCATCCGCGGCTGACGGCAAAGGCCTTTGCCGTCCGCCGTTCGAGCCTTTGCCGTCCGCCGTGGCAGACGGCAAAATAGCTGTTTCCTGTAGTGCCTGTTCATCGGGAGGGGTCTGGCGTACCGCAAAACGGAGGAAACGGACCTCCTACGGTCGAAACGGGGGTCCTGTTGATCGGGAGGGGTGTGGCGTACCGCAAAACGGAGGAAACGGACTTGTGTTGGAGCGCTACGGTCGAAACGGGGGTCCTGTTGATCGGGAGGGGTGTGGCGTACCGCAAAACGGGACTCCACGGGATACTGTTCATCTCCACCGTCGACCTCCTCCA
>NC_057811.1:128604647-128678462 GCF_018294505.1 Triticum aestivum | reverse complement strand
CTACTGTTCATCCAGCCCTCCACACCACGGGGTCCTGTTCATCCACCCCCCCCCCCGCAACACTCACTGTTCATCCAATCGATTGGCTTCAGTTAGCAGCAGTAGCGAAGGAATCGCTCGATCGGGTTCAGTTAATAGCCATCGATCAATCGCTCGGGTTCAGTAACGCGTAGCCTGCAGTGCAATCGCTCGGGTTCAGTTAGAGCCCAACGCCTCGCTCGGGTTCAGTTAGAGCCAACGCCTCGCACACACGCGCGTACGTGTACGAGAGAAACGCGCATCGCTCGGCCCCCGACCTCCCACCGTAACCGGGAACTCCCCGAAATTTTCCTCCCCCTCGCTTCTACCACTGTTTTTTCCGTCATGGACGGCCCAAAGAATGTCATGCAGCTGCGTCTCCGGCCCGCCCAGGACGAAAAGCCCATTTTCTGTCATGATTTTTTGTCATAGAAGTAGGAGCCCACCACATCTATGATGATACCGGGTTTTGTCACAATTATCGTCATAGAAGTGTCATATGCATGACATAATTTTTTTCGTTCGGCCCAAAATGTCACGGATGTGTCTTTTTTTGTAGTGCTTCCTGAGCCTATTCCTAAACCAACTCTGAAGAAAAGAGGTGTTCTAATTCTCAGTCCTGAAGATATGCAAGAGGCAAAGAAATCTATGAAAGAAAAGGGTATTAATGCTAGAGATGTTAAGAATTTACCACCTATTGAAGAAATACATGGTCTTAATTTACCGCCTGTTGAAGAAATATATGATCTTGATCCATTACCTATTGAAGAAACACATGGTCTTGATAACCCGACACAGGTAGTAAAGGGAAATTCTCTCTATAGATATGATAAAGCTGAAATCCCTCCTACTAGGTTTGCCAGCCAATGTTTGGATGAATTTGATAACTTTATGGTTAAGGAAGAAGATTTTAATGCTTATTTTGGTAGAAAATTAAAACAAAATGCTTATATGATTGAACACTTGGGTGATTATATGTCTAGAGTTAAAGGTGAACTTAAACTCATTAGTAAACATGCTTCTATGGTTACCACTCAATTAGAACAAGTACTTAAAGCTCAAAATGATTTGCTCAATGAAATGAATAGTAAGAAAAATGGTTTTGCTGTTAGAGTGGCTACTAGAACTGGTAAAATGACTCAGGAACCTTTGTATCCTGAAGGCCACCCTAAGAGAATTGAGCAGGATTCTCAAAGAAATAATTTAGATGCACCTAGTCCTTCTAAAAAGAAGAAAAAGAAAAATGATAGGACTTTGCATGCTTCTAGTGAACCTGTTGCTGAAACACCTAAGAATCCAAATGATATTTCTATCTCTGATGCTGAAACACAATCTGGCAACGAACATGAACCTAGTGATAATATTAATGATGATGTTCATGTTGATGCTCAACCTAGCAATGATAATGATGTAGAAACTGAACCTGCTGTTCATCTTTATAACCCACAATCAAAGAATCAACGTTATGATAAGAGAGACTTTGTTGCTAGGAAACACAGTAAAGAAAGAGAGCCATGGGTTCAGAAACCCAAGCCTTTTCCTCCCAAACCATCCAAGAAAAAGGATGATGAGGATTTTGAGCGCTTTGCTAAAACGATTAGACCTATCTTTTTGCGTATGCGATTAACTGATATGCTCAAAATGAATCCTTATGCTAAGTACATGAAAGAAATTGTTACTAATAAAAGAAAAAAAAGATCGGAAGCTGAGATTTCCACCATGCTTGCTAATTATACTTTTAAGGGTGGAATACCTAAGAAACTTGGAGATCCAGGAGTACCAACTATACCATGCTCCATTAAGAGAAATTATGTTAAAACTGCTTTGTGTGATCTTGGAGCCGGTGTTAGTGTTATGCCTCTCTCTTTATATCGTAGACTTGATTTGAATAAGTTGACACCCACTGAAATATCTTTGCAAATGGCCGATAAATCAACTGATATACCTATCGGTATTTGTGAGGATGTGCCTGTTGTGGTTGCAAACGTTACTATTTTAACGGAGTTTGTTATTCTTGATATTCCCGAGGACGATAGTATGTCTATTATTCTTGGAAGACCCTTTTTGAAGACTGCAAGGGCTGTTATTGATTGCAACAAAGGCAATGTCACTTTTCACGTTAATGGTAATGAGCATACGGTACACTTTCCGAGGAAACAACCTCAAGTCCACAGTATCAATTCTATTGGAAAATTTTCATCAATTATTTTTGGAGGTTTTGAATTTCCTCTACCTACTGTCAAGGAGAAATATGATATTCTTATTATTGGGGATGTGCATATCCCCGTTGAGGTAACATAGTGTTATTCGAAATTTCTCCGGTTTCCATCTTAGTCGGAATGACTTTGTTAACAAGACTTGATCAACCTTGTTAGTGGATTCCTTTTGATGAGAATGAGATGGATGAAGTTAGAAGGCACAACCTTCTGTACCCTCTTTGTACTTTCTGCTATTTAGTTGAAATAAAGTGAAAATAGTATTTTTCTGTCTGTTTTCTGAATTATCTGTGCAATATAAAGATAACCCGAAAATAAAAGTTCTCCAAATGCCCTGCCAATTTAATATGATTTTTTCTGGAATATTTGAGAATATCTGGCACTGAGAACACAGCAGGGGGAGCAAGCACCTGGCCACGAGGGTCCAGGGCACGCCCACCCCTACAGGTTGTGGGCCCATGGCGGCTCCCCTCCACTTATTCCTGCACCCACACACTTCTTCTTCCTCCCAAAAAAATCACCATCCAGCTCAAGCACGAGTTCTAGCTCATTTTGCTGCGATTTTCAATCTCCTTGCTCAAAGCACCTCTCACAAAACTGCTTTGGGAGGTTGTTCCTTGGTATGTGACTCCTCCAATGGTCCAATTTGTTTTTGTTCTAGTGCTTTATTCATTGCAAATTTGTGCTGCCTAAGTGACCATGTTCTTGAGCTTGCATGTCAAATTTATATGGTTCCAAGTAGTTCTAACGCATGATAAAGTTTCTAGGCACTTGTAGGAGTAGTTGCTATCAATTTTGTTGAGCTTGGTTCACTTTTATTTGAAGTTACTAAAAATTTCAGAAATTTTTCAGAGGAAGAAATATGTTTAGGAAAATGTACAAAGGTGACCCTTCAAGGAAGCAAGGACCCAGGCTCGCAATGCGCGATGCCGATGATGATCCACCAAGGAACGCTCCAGTGCGGCCTTGTGAATGGCCTTCAGAAGACTTTATGGATCGAGCAGGAATCAAGGAAGAATTTAACGCATATTTGCGTAACGCTGATCTTGTGAGCTTCAAGGAGGAAAAGTGCCGCCAGTACCACTATCTCACTAGTTCCTTTGTGAGGAGGTTTGAATTTTCATCTTCACGCAATTCTCAAACTGTCCTGTTTGATCTTTATGAAAAATCTTATACTATGGACTTAGAGGATTTTACCACTGCTTGCAAACTTCCACAATGGGGTAGCCCTCATGAACCTCGCAAACCTGAATTTAGAGATTTTCTTGGCAGTATAACTGTGGGTGAATCTAGAGACATAACACAAGCTACAATAGGGAGTATTCATTTTCCTGCTATACATTATTTTGCTCTCTTCATAGGTAGGTGCATAAATGGTAAGGATGAAGCATGTCACATGTGTGTCCCTGACCTCAGTATTCTAAGGAGTGCCGTGTTAGGAGATAAATCTTATAATTTGGGAGCTATTGTTGCACGTAGGTTGCATAATAATAAAATTAATGGAGATGTCTTTGGAGGAATTTATGCAACCCGCTTAGCTGATTTTCTTGGTGTAACCATACGTGATGATGATATTGAATTGCCTCCTACTTATATAGTCTTTAATGCTATGGTTCACCATCAGTTTGTTGAGAGGAATGAACCGCCTCCCCAGTACCCACTAATCTTTGACAGGCGTCACGCTGTCAATATTGTCCTCCCTGCTCCCGCTTTCTTTGACTTTCAAGAAAAAGGGAGACATTACATAACCAGAGATGAGGCAGAGGAGTATAAGAGGAGGGCTGAGATAGCTCGCCTCCAAGCTGCAACACACGATGCAATGACCGCTGCATCTCAGTACGACCCCGGTTATAACTTTGGATATCCGCCAGGCCATCCGTGGCAATAAACCAACTTAGGCCAAAAGCCTAAGCTTGGGGGAGTACGTATTTCTCACCGACCTTACATTCATGTTCACACACTCATTGCTAGTTGTCGGTGCTCATACTCTTTCACTGTAATATCCATGCTAGTTTATTTTCCTTTTTCTTGCTTTCTTCTTGTGTGTTTAATAAACCTTAAGAAAACCAAAAAAAATAGTGTAGCTTTTAGTTAGTTTACCTTTCTTGCTGTAGTAATAATTAAAAGAAAACCCAAAAAGATTTCCTGTTCTTCTTTTGCTTGTTGGGAGCTTTCCCGTGTAAATAGTTTTATTTCTTTTCTTTTCTTTGGGGGTCGATAGGAGAAGACCATAATTAAATTGTTGAAGTGGCTCTTATATGCATTATTGTCGATTTAACCAAGAGCCCATATTGCCTTGTCTTCTCCTGTTTATTGAATGCTCCCAGATTACAGCTTAGTCCAATGCACGTGCACTATTATTATTATTCACATCGTTCGGTCGTGCAAGTGAAAGACAATTATGACGATATATGATGGACTGATTGAGATGAGAGAAGCTGGTATGAACTCGACCTCTCTTGTTTTTGTAAATATGATTAGTTCATCGTTCTTGATTCAGCCTATTCTGAATAAACATGTTTGCAATGACAATTAGAGATTATAGTTGCTCGTGCCATGCTTGATTAGCTACGAGTTATAATGGTTTACCTCGCGTGCCAACAAGCTATTAAAATGGTTGTGATGTGGTATAGTGGGGTGGTATCCTCCTTTGAATGATTCAAGTGACTTGACTTGGCACATGTTCACGCATGTAGTTGAAACAAAATCAACATAGCTTTCACGATATTTATGTTCATGGTGGATTATATCCTACTCATTCTTGTACTCAATGTTTATTAATTTTAATGCATGTTCATGACTGTTGTCGCTCTCTAGTTGGTCGCTTCCCAGTCTTTTGCTAGCCCTCACTTGTACTAAGCGGGAATACTGCTTGTGCATCCAATACCTTAAACCCCAAAGTTATTCCATATGAGTCCACTATACCTTCCTATATGCGGTATCTACCTGCCGTTCCAAGTAAATTTGTATGTGCCAAACTCTAAACCTTCAAATGAAATTCTGTTTTGTATGCTCGAATAGCTCATGTATCAACTAGGGCTGTCCGTATCTTCCATGCTAGGCGGGTTATTCTCAAGAGGAGTGGACTCTGCTCCTCACTCACGAGAAAATGGCTGGTCATAGGGATGCCCAGTCCCATGCTTTATGCAAACTAAATCAAAATAATTGCAAACAAAACTCCCCCTGTGACTGTTGTTAGTTGGAGGCACTCTTTGTTTCGAGCAAGCCATGGATTGATGCTTGTTGGTGGAGGGGGAGTATAAACTTTACCATTCTGTTTGGGAACCGCCTATAATGTGTGTAGCATGGAAGATATCGCCATCTCTTGGTTGTTATGTTGACAATGAAAGTATGCCGCTCAAAATATTATTTATCTCTATTTCAAAATCGAGCTCTGACACCTCTACAAATCCCTGCTTCCCTCTACGAAGGGCCTATCTATTTACTTTTATGTTGAGTCATCACCCTCTTATCATAAGCACCAGCTGGAGAGCACCGCTGTCATTTGCATCCATTTCTATTAATTTATATTGGGTATGACTATGATTGGATCTCTTTTACCATGAATTACAATGTTTAGTGAGTCCTTGATCTTTAAAGGTGCTCTACATTTATGTTTTGCGGTCTCAGAAAGGGCTAGCGAGATACCATCTTGTTATATCATATTATGATTGTTTTGAGAAAGTGTTGTCATCCGAGATTTATTATTATTGCTCGCTAGTTGATTATGCCATTGATATGAGTAAACAAGAGACCTAAGTGTTATTGTGAATGTGGTTAGTCATAATCTTTGCTGAAAACTTGAATGCTGGCTTTACATATTTACAACAACAAGAGCAAACAGAGTTTGTAAAAGTTTTTCTTTATCACTTTCAGTTTATCAACTGAATTGCTTGAGGACAAGCAAAGGTTTAAGCTTGGGGGAGTTGATACGTCTCCGTCGTATCTACTTTTCCAAACACTTTTGCCCTTGTTTTGGACTCTAACTTGCATGATTTGAATGGAACTAACCTGAACTGATGCTGTTTTCAGCAGAATTGCCATGGTGTTATTTGTGTGCAGAAACAAAAGTTCTCAGAATGACCTGAAACTCCACGGAACTTATTTTTGGAAAATATTAAAAATACTGGAAGAAGAATCCACGTCAGGGGGGCCTCCACCTGTCCACGAGGGTGGGGGCGCACCTGCCCCCTGGGCGCGCCCCCTGCCTCGTGGGCCCCATGTTGCTCCACCGACCTCAACTCCAACTCCATATATTCATGTTCGGGGAGAAAAAAATCAGAGAGAAAGATTCATCACATTTTACGATACGGAACCGCCGCCAAGCCCTAAAACCTCTCGGGAGGGCTGATTTGGAGTCCGTTCGGGGATCCGGAGAGGGGAATCCGTCGCCGTCGTCATCATCAACCATCCTCCATCACTAATTTCATGATGCTCACTGCCGTGCGTGAGTAATTCCATCGTAGGCTTGCTGGACGGTGATGGGTTGGATGAGATTTATCATGTAATCGAGTTAGATTTGTTAGGGTTTGATCCCTAGTATCCACTATGTTCTGAGATTGATGTTGCTATGACTTTGCTATGCTTAATGCTTGTCACTAGGGCCCGAGTGCCATGATTTTAGATCTGAACCTATTATGTTTTCATGAATACATGTGAGTTCTTGATCCTATCTTGCAAGTCTATAGTCACCTACTATGTGTTATGATCCGGCAACCCCGAAGTGACAATAATCGGGACCACTCCCGGTGATGACCATAGTTTGAGGAGTCCATGTATTCACTATGTGTTAATGCTTTGGTCCGGCACTCTATTAAAAGGAGGCCTTAATATCCCTTAGTTTCCATTAGGACCCCGCTGCCACGGGAGGGTAGGACAAAAGATGTCATGCAAGTTCTTTTCCATAAGCACGTATAACTATATTCGGAATACATGCCTACATTATATTGATGAATTGGAGCTAGTTCTGTGTCACCCTATGTTATGATTGTTACATGATGAACCGCATCCAGCATAATTCTCCACCACCGATCCAATGCCTACGAGCTTTTCACATATTGTTCTCCGCTTATTTACTTTCCCGTTGCTACTGTTACAATCACCACAAAACCCAAAAATATTACTTTTGCTACCGCTACCGTTACTTCCATATTACTTTGCTACTAAATACTTTGGTGCAGATACTAAGTTATCCAGGTGTGGTTGAATTGACAACTCAGCTGCCTTGAGAATATTCTTTCGCTCCCCCTTGTGTCGAATCAATAAATTTGGGTTGAATACTCTACCCTCGGAAACTGTTGCGATCCCCTATACTTGTGGGTTATCAGGGTCCGACCATGTCCAGCCCCCAAACCGCAAAAGGCCATGTAATGGGCATTGTTCGTAGGGTGGTAGGCGGCATATGGCTTTGATTAGCGAAAAGCTGGAATCCGACACAGCATTGGACGAGGTCCTGTGCATCTGCTTGGGCCGTAGGACAGAAAAAACCAGTACGGAAGGCCTTGCTTACAAGGGCCCGAGCTGCGGCGTGGTGGCCACCAAGACTAGCATGGATTTCGGCCAAGAGCTGCCGCCCCTCCTCTTCGGAGATACATCATTGAAGGACTCCGGTAGTACTTTTCTTGTAGAGCTCTCCTTCATGAACCTTGTAGGCTTTCGAGCGTCGAACAATGCAATGAGCCTCACTCTGGTCCTCAGGGAACTCCCGCGTATTAAGGTAGGCCAGGAAGGGTTCGGTCCATGAAGCGATTACCGCCATGATTACATGTGCGGAAGGCGTTGGTTCTGTGCCCGAGCCCCCTATGATGTCCGAATCGTGTTCGGCATCTGGGGGCGTGATCGGCGCTGGACTGGTGTTTCCGCTCTCGTCCTACCATACCACGGATGGCTTGAAGAGCCTTTCCACGAAGGTGTTAGGCGGGACGAGGTCACGTTTAGCGCCCATTCGGGCAAGGAAGTTCGCTGCTTGGTTACTGTCTCGGGCCACATGATGGTACTCGAGCCCCTCGAACCGAGCTGATATTTTGAGCATGGCATTGCGGTAAGCTGCCATCTTTGGATCTTTTGCATTGAATTCTCCGTTTATTTGGGATATTGCGAGATTTGAATCCCCGTGCACCTCGAGGCGTTGTATGCCTATAGAAACAGCCATCCGAAGACCATGCAGTAGTGCCTCATATTCGGCTGCGTTATTGGAGTCCGTATACATGATTTGCAACACGCAACGGACTGTGTCCCCTGTAGGGGATGTTAGGATGACACCGGCCCCCAATCCTGCTAACATTTTTGAGCCGTCGAAGTACATCACCTAGTTGGAGTATGTGCCGTACTCTTTAGGGAGTTCGGCTTCCGTCCATTCGGCGACGAAATTGGCCAGCACCTGAGATTTAATGGCTCGGCGTGGTTTATACGTTATTTCAAATGGTAGGAGCTCGATGGCCCATTTTGCAATACGGGCGCCGGTGGCGTCTCGAATATTTATGATGTCATTGAGTGGTACCTCGAAGGCCACCGTGATCGAGCACTCTTGAAAGTAGTGTCGCAGCTTCCGAGATGCCATGAAAACCGCATATGCTATCTTTTGATAGTGCGGGTATCGGGATTTGCATGGTGTGAGAACCGCCGATATGTAGTATACGGGGTTTTTGGAGTGGGAATTTATGTCCCTCTTCCTCTCGTTCGACAACGAGTACTGCGCTCACCACCTGGTGAGTTGCAGATATATACAGTAGCATAGGTTCGCCAATGTTAGGTGCGGCAAGGATTGGGTTGTTTGCGAGCAGAGTTTTTATCTCTTCCAACCCGGCTGTTGCCGCGTCCGTCCACTCAAAGTGGTCGGTACATCAAAGTAGGGGATATAGCGGCAACGCCTTCTCTCCCAGTCTGGAGATAAAGCGGCTCAAGGCTGCCACGCACCCGACTAGTTTTTGGACCTGTTTTAGGTTTGTTGGTATTGCCAACTGTAACAAGACTCGGATTGTGGCTGGGTTTGCTTCAATTCGTCTATTGGAAACAATGAACCCGAGTAGCTTTCCGGCCGGAACACTTTTTCCGAATTGATCCGTATGTCATATGTTCGAAGGTTGTCGAATGTAAGGCGTAAGTCTTCCACCAATGATTCGACATGTTTAGTTTTGATGACTACATCATCTACATATGCCTCCACTGTCTTGCCAATTTGTTTTTCCAGGCATGTTTGAATCACGCGCTGGTATGTGGCGCCGACGTTTTTGAGTCCGAAAGGCATAGTGTTGAAGCAGAAGGGCCCGTACGGGGTAATGAATGCCGTTGCGGCCTGATCGGATTCCTTCATCTTAATCTGGTGGTATCCTAAGTATGCGTCAAGGAAACACAGTGAATCGTGTCCTGCAGTTGCATAATGATTTGGTCAATGCCGGGCAGTGGGAAGGGGTTCTTAGGGAAGGCTTTATTGAGGTCTTTAAAATCGACACACAGGCGCCAGGATTTGTCCTTCTTTGGCACCATGACCAGGTTTGCTAGCCAATCCGGGTGTTTTATTTCTCGAATAAACCCGGCTTCAAGTAGTTTGGCTAGCTCCTCCCCCATAGCTTGTCGCTTGGGTTCCGAAAATCGCCGTAGCGTTTGCTTAACTGGCTTGAACCCCTTTATTATGTTAAGGCCATGTTCGGCCAGTCTGCATGTGATTCCTGGCATATCCGAAGGGTGCCAGGCAAAAATGTCCCAATTCTCGCGCAGGAATGCTCTTAGAGCAGTGTCGATCGTCGGATCCAGCTGTGCTCCAATGGCTGCTATTTTATTAGGATCCGTCGGGTGAACTTGGAATTTGACTATTTCGTCTCTCGGTTTGAAAGAAGTGAATTTTGGCCTTTTGTCGAGGATTACGTCATCTCTATCCACTGTGGAACGCAGATCGGTGAGCTCCTCAGCCGCAAGGGCCTCGGATAGTGCCTCGAGGGCCAGGGATGCGGTTTTGTTTTTGGCGCGGAGTGCTATCCGGATTACTGGCGATAGTGATAACTCCGTTGGGCCCGGACATTTTGAGGTCCATGTACCCGTAATGAGGTATGGCTTGAAAGCGTGTGAATGCATCTCACCCCAACAGGGCATGATATCCGCTGTTGAAAGGTGCCACCTGGAAGATTAACTCTTCGGACCTGTAGTTCTCAAGCGTGCCGAATACCACATCAAGTTTTATTTTTCCCGAACACAGCGCTTCTCAGCTGGGGAAAATACCTTGAAAGGTTGTGCTGCTCTGCTTGATGCGGCTCTTGTCTATTTACATTTTGTCGAGCGTGTCCTTGTACATGAGGTTCAATCCGCTGTCCCCGTCCATGAGCACTTTAGTAAGCTGAAAGCCATCCACAATTGGGTTTAGAACTAAAGCGGCTGGTGCTCGGACTGATCGGGCCCGTGGTTCGTCAGTGGCGTTGAAAGTTATCGCCATCTCGTTCCAAGGGTTCATTGCGGCTACTTGGTTAACTTCGAAGAGGCCGCGGAGCACCCTTTTACGCCGATTATTTGAGGAAAAGGTCCCGAAGACCATAAATACATTGAATCATTATCCTTAGAGGAGTACCTCACTTGGGTAGTGTTGGTGAGGATGGCGTCACCGCTTTTAGCCACCTGTCGGAGTATCCAACATGCCCGAAGGCTATGTGTTGGTTTGGAATTCGGCATCGTGTGTATCTAGCAAGGCTTGTCGAGCCATTCATCAAGGATAGTTCTATGTCCTGTTAAGGGCTTAATTTTCTTGTCCGTGAAGCGATGATCAGGTGCCCCGTGAGGGTGCATCCTTTTTGCCTGGCCGGTGGATGGCTTAAAGGCCGATGGTTCCCACCAAGCTGTCTGGGCTTTCCAGGCGCTCTCCATTGCGCAATACTTCTGTACTATGTGTGTCAAATCCGCAAAGTGCAGTATGCAGCGTCGGTTGAGGGCATTAAGGATCCCCTTGTCCATACAGTTGCGGAAAAATACTGATACCGCATCGTCGTCGCAGCAATCTTTAATCTTGTTTTTAACGAGTAGGAATCCAGCCCAAAAGTGATGGACTATTTCCTGAGGTTGCTGCCGTATATACATTAAGTCACATATGTCCGGGGGACCGGAATTGCTTGGAGAGTATTGATTGTGGTGGGCGGGTGGGTCTAAATCTGAACCCTGACCCACTGTGGAATCCGGATTTTGAAAAATTTCTCAGGCACTAGCCCAGGATCTGGTGTGTCCTGGGGTTTTTTAGGCTCAACGCCTAATTCTATGTTCGGAGGACAGATGGCCTCTTCTCGAAGATGGGTGTCCGGCTCGTAGGACTCGAAGATCCGAACATAGTTTGTTTTTAGCGTAGGAGGAGTGGTATCCTCAACTTGCTCTTCCACAATGGTCACCAGGTGGGTGACAGGTGGGGACCTGATTTCCCTCTGATCGGGTTTAAGCCCAATCAGATCATAATCTGTTGCGACCCCTAGGGCGGCGATGTGATCTAGCAGCTTGTTTAAAGATGAGATATCTGCCGGATCCATCTTATCGACGCTTTCGGGGTTGATGCAGAGATGGTTTTTGGCAATCTGGTGGACCGCTTTGGGCTAAACGGCCGGGCGGGCGCCCATGGTGAAACTGCCGATCTGGAGGATCTGCCCAGGAACTAGGGCCCTTCCAGAGGTGATCTTGTCGTTGACGACAAGGCGAGCAATTGATCCTTCTATCGACAACACAGAGGAACTCTCAATGAAAGCACCAATGTCGGTGTGAAAACCGGCCGATCTCGGGTAGGGGGTCCCGAACTGTGCGTCTGAGGATCGAAGGTAACAGGAGGTGGGGGACACGATGTTTACCCAGGTTCGGGCCCTCTTAATGGAGGTAATACCCTACTTCCTGCTTGATTGACTTTGATGAGTATAGGGGTTACAAGAGTTGATCTACCTTGAGATCGTAATGGCTAAACCCTAGATGTCTAGTCTGTATGATTGTGATCGCCTCTACGGACTGAACCCTCTGGTTTGTACGGACACCGGAGAGGGCCAAGGTTGTACAAAGTTGGTTTACAGAGAAAGGAAACTATACGACTAGCCACCAAGCTTGCTATCCACGCCAAGGAGAGCCCCATCCGGACACGAAGAGAGGCATTCTATCTTGTACCTTGACGGCCCATTAGTCCGGCCCACGTCAAATAACTCGACCATCCCAGGACCCCTTAATCCAGGACTCCCTCGGTGTGTCCGCATGTCGTAACTATACTTATTAGATATGGCGCGATCTATGATGTCTCTTACCCATTTACCACTATCATTTTGGGGTTATGCTTTAGAGACGGCTTCATTCACGTTAAATAGGGCACCATCTAAATCCGTTGAGACGACACCATATGAACTGTGGTTTGGCAAGAAACCTAAGCTGTCGTTTCTTAAAGTTTGGGGTTGCGATGCTTATGTGAAAAAGCTTCAACCTGATAAGCTCGAACCCAAATAGGAGAAATGCGTCTTCATAGGATACCTAAAGCAAACTGTTGGGTACACCTTCTATCACAGATCTGAAGGCAAGATATTCGTTGCTAAGAATGGATCCTTTCTAGAGAAGGAGTTTCTCTCGAAAGAAGTGAGTGGGAGGAAAGTAGAACTTGATGAGGTAGTTGTACCTTCTCTCGAATTGGAAAGTAGTTCATCACAGAAATCAGTTCTAGTGATGCCTACACCAACTAGTGAGGAAGTTAATGATGATGATCATGAAACTTTAGATCAAGTTACTACCGAACCTCATAGGTCAACCAGAGTACGTTCCGCACCAGAGTGGTATGAAATCCTGTTCTGGAAGTCATGTTACTAGACCATCACGAACCTACGAACTATGAGGAAGCGATGATGAGCCCAGATTCCGCGAAATGGCTTGAGGCCATGAAATCTGAGATGGGATCCATGTATGAGAACAAAGTTTGGACTTGGCTTGACTTGCCCGATGATCGGCAAGCCATAGAGAATAAATGGATCTTCAAGAAGAAGACTGGCGATGACGGTAATGTTACTGTCTACAAAGCTCGACCTGTTGCGATAGGTTTTTGACAAGTTTAAGGAGTTGACCATGATGAGACCTTCTCACCCGTAGCGATGCTTAAGTCTGTCCGAATCATGTTAGCAACTGCCGCATTTTATGATTATGAAAGTTGGAAATGGATGTCAAAACTGCATTCCCTAATGGATTTCTTAAAGAAGAGTTGTATATGATGCAACCAGAAGGTTTTGTCGATCCTAAAGGTGCTAATAAGTGTGTAAGCTCCAGCGATCCATTTATGGACTGGTGCAAGCATCTCGGAGTTGGAATATAAGCTTTGATAGTGTGATCAAAGCATATGGTTTTATACAGACTTTTGGAGAAGCCTGTATTTACAAGAAAGTGAGTGGGAGCTCTGTAGCATTTCTAATATTATATGTGGATGACTTATTGTTGATTGGAAATAATACAAAATTTCTGGATAGCATAAAAGGATACTTGAATAAGAATTTTCCAATGAAAGACCTCGGTGAAGGTGCTTATATATTGGGCATCACGATCTATAGAGATAGATCAAGACGCTTAATTGGACTTTCACAAAGCACATACCTTGATAAAGTTTTCAAGAAGTTCAAAATGGATCAGTCAAAGAAAGGGTTCTTGCCTGTGTTACAAGGTGTGAAGTTGAGTCAGAATCAATGCCCAACCACTGCAGAAGATAGAGAGAAAATGAAAGTCATTCCCTATGCCTCAGCCATAGGTTCTATCATGTATGCAATGCTGTGTACCAGACCTGATGTGTGCCTTGCTATAAGTTTAGCAGAGAGGTACCAAAGTAATCCAGGAGTGGATCACTGGATAGCGGTCAAGAACATCCTGAAATACCTAAAAAGGACTAAGGATATGTTTCTCGTTTAAGGAGGTGACAAAGGGCTTGTCGTAAATGTTTACGTCGATGCAAGCTTTGACACTGATCCGGATGACTCTAAGTCGCAAACCGGATACGTATTTATATTGAATGGTGGAGCTATAAGTTGGTGCAGTTCCAAGGAGAGCGTCGTGGCGGGATCTACGTGTGAAGCGGAGTACATAGCTGCTTCGGAAGCAGCAAATGAAGGAGTCTGGATGAAGGAATTCATATCCGATCTAGGTGTAATACATAGTGCATCGGGTCCAATGAAAATATTTTGTGACAATACTGGAGCAATTGGCTTAGCGAAGGAATCCAGTTTTCACAAGGGAACCAAACACATCAAGAGACGCTTCAACTCCATCCGCCATCAAGTCAAGGAGGGAGACATAGAGATTTGCAAAATACATACGGATCGGAATGTTGTAGACACGTTGACTAAGCCTCTTCCACGAGCAAAACATGATCATCACCAAGACTCCATGGGTGTTAGAATCATTACAATGTAATCTAGATTATTGACTCTAGTGCAAGTGGGAGACTGAAGGAAATATGCCCTAGAGGCAATAATAAAGTTGTTATTTATATTTCCTTATATCATGATAATTTTTTATTATTCATGCTAGAATTGTATTAACCGGAAACTTGATACATGTGTGAATACATAGACAAAACAAAGTGTCCCTAGTATGCCTCTACTAGACTAGCTCGTTGATCAAAGATGGTTAAGTTTCCTGACCATAGACATGTGTTGTCATTTGATGAATGGGATCACATCATTAGGAGAATGATGTGATGGACAAGACCCATCCGTTAGCTTAGCATAATGATTGTCAAGTTTTATTGCTATTGCTTTCTTCATGACTTATACATATTCCTCTGACTATGAGATTATGCAACTTCCGAATACCGGAGGAACACCTTGTGTGCTATCAAACGTCACAACATAACTGGAGGAATACTTAGAGTGAAAATCTCCAAGCACATAATCAAAGCACACTAGCGACTTATCGTCAAAAGCCAGGCCGGGTTAATAAACTCCGGATAGATTTATATATGAACCATAAGGCAACATAGCCCTCATCGGTTTTCAACCATGTATTAACATATCACAAGAGATGAACCTCAAAAAATGTTCAAATCAAATATAAATCAAAAAACAAAACAAGGCTTTCACAGGCTGCCAAGCCTTCAAGTCAAGTGCTTTTCAAGGGCCGCACAGCCACTGAGTTAAACCTTCATTCAACCTTGTAAGCCGGGCCTCACATGACCAATAGCCGTTTTAACTTTGATAAGTTCAGGGTCTGTATAAGATTGACTGTCAAGAGTACGGTGAGTCATTCCAGGATTACCTGGGCGGAGTGGCAGACTTAAAAATGGCTGGATAACCCGGATTTTTTGGTGAATACACCTGGCGTCCAAGCCTATTACACGGGTCAACAAAGCTCTTGTTAATTAAAGCAGGAAGCCCCCAAGTGATCATAATAATATTAGCCCATAAGGCAGGATACCCATGTTTGAACCGCGCATCATGGCAGCAAGTTCTCTTTGGCAACCTTTAATTTTTCTGAAAACTCGAACTTGCGAGAGATGAATTCTTTTTGAACCGGAATTTTAAACCGGATATTGAGATCTTCAAAGCTTCGTGAGAGATAGATTTCCCTTGAGCCGGATTTTAAACCGGATACTGAGAGCTTCAATGCTTTGGGGGGGACAAATTTCCCTTGAACCGGATTTTTAAACCGGATATTGCGAGCTTCAGCGCTTTGTGAGAGACAATTTTCCCTTGAATCGGATATTAAACCGGAATCCTTCTTTTTAAGCCGGAAATATTCTGACGGCCTTTAAATTTTCATCAATATAACAGTAGCCTCCGGGACCAGGTTATCTTCCCTCCAATGACCCGGAGTTCTTGAATCTGCTTAAACTGGCAACATTTAGTCCAATGACCCGGAGTTCTTGAATCGGCTTAAACTGGCAACATTTACCGAGCCATGTCCATGTAGCCCCCGAGTCTTAAGATGACTCGAGGAGTTGGCTTAAGATTCTCCATATTTGACTGTTATATACACCTGGTATGAGTCATTCAACAGCTCAGTGACATAATGGTCCCTTTTGTAGTAGACAACTTGTCCTGCATTAGAGAACTTGCAAGCCAGAGTAATTGCTCTTTTAAAGAAAGCAATATGAAATATAAAGGCATACCGGATGGATTTCACCTGATATGTCAGGCCAGAAATTATCCACGGCGGAGTTGATGATCACCACGGTGAAGCATCAATCACGGCCGAGTCGGCCGTGGGAGCAGACAGATGAGCCGGCCGCGGTGTTGTAAGCAAGCGCGGACGGGCGATGCAATCGCAGGCGCGGTAAGCCGCCTCGGACGGGTGAGTCAATCACAGGCACATTAAGCTGCGCAGACGGGCGAGTCAGCCGCATCGTGTTGATGTAGACTGGGCCGTAGAGGCCGCGGCTTGTGCACATCCATTAAACACTGCGGCACGGACGAACACGAGTGCAGAATAATGCTGGTGCATGCTCCATATCCGTGGTATAACATCACGTTTGTCATAAATAATAGTCCTGCATAAAATATTGCAAGACAGAGTAACTGTTCGCAAACAAATTATTGTATACAGATGAAATAGAAAGGATGGGTATCACCTAATATATTTTTTGATGAAACAACTGCACGGCAATTTGACCGAGTGATGGCCTTGATAGCCAAGCAAATAACCACACATCCATCCAGTTTTAAGTGGGTCGTGTCCCTCATTCTCGCGGACTCCGGTCCCCGATGAATTTATTCTGTCATCTTAACATGGACCATGAATCGATTTGCCCTTTGCACTTGATTGAGGGCGTGCTCCCCTTTTATATTGGCATGATCTGGTATCTTGATGTGGCAACACATGTAGTTTTGCTGGTAGCACTTCCAGGCAGCAGCGTTGGAACTTATGTATATCACCTGGCACTGTCTCTTTGCGTCGACCACGAGGAGCAGTACTTGGGTGTCCTGCTTAGTCAACCAAAGCAGTCCCAGCCTTAATTCTCCATCATTATTTTAATATTGCATGCTCATCTTTTGTTTGATTGCACCAAGTCATCAGGAGGAATCTTCTCCTCTTGTCTTGTCAACCTGGCCTTTAAATAAACAGTACTCAACTAGTACTACTCCGTAACTGAATCTGCTTCGCTCAATTAATTCCAGACGAACACTTCATGACTGGCATCAGTAAGCAGCAGCAACTCTACTGAGCCCTTATGTGACAACGTGGAGAGCAGAAGCACAAACAGACGCCTTGGCGATTTAAGATTTCACTTGCAACCTCAGGACCTGATCTTTTAGCAACTTGCAATGCCGCACAGAAATCGGCAGCTCAACGCGGTACAATGCGGGCGACGCTTAAAGCAGGGGCGACACCTAGCGGAGGCAGCGGCGGGAGGCGCTCGTCAGCGTAAGTCGGAAGCGGCGGCTCAAGCAACGGTGATTTAACCGTGGCGAGTCGCGGCGAGCCAACGGAGTAGGGGGTGGCTCACCCACAGCAGAGGTGGAGTGGCGGCTCAAGGGAGCAGCTCCAGGACAGGTGCGACTCGCGATGCCTCGGTTGAGGCGGACGTCGTGGCTCGGAGCAATGGCTTGCGGTGCGGTAGCGATGGGTCGAGGCTCGGAACACTTCATGACTCCGTGATGAATAACCGGCCCCGACGGAGATCATAGGGGAGCACGAGATGAAAGCGGAGGCTCACAACAGCTTGACGATTCAAAGGTCGCGGTGGCGACTGCAGCGGATCGGAGTGCGACAGGGTTGCGGGGGTGGCCTGACAGGGCGACTCGAAGGCGGAGCATAAGCACGGTGGTGGAGATGGCAACTCAGTGCAGGCCGCCTAGGCAGCAGTTCGCCGCGGCAGAGTCAACTCGTCATCCGGGGTGGCTCGACAGCGGCGGAAACCATCCGAGGCTTGGCGACGGCGGTTCGGAGCAATTCAGAACAAAGCCCTCCTGGCGACATAGAGTGAGGCCAAGGTAGCGACGGTAGAAGCCGGCCGTCTCAAAGCTGGGCCCGCTGAGGGGAGGCGTAGCGACGGCAGTTTGCGTGCTGCGGGCGATTCGGAGGACAGGGCAGTTTTGACAGCGAGTTTCGTTATGCGTGTGGTGCTGGAGATTGGACCTGTTGATCCGTCAGTCCGATCTAGTGTTGTAGTCCTTTTCCCAAACATGCATGCTCACGTGGAGTAGTTTCAACAAATATTATTTCTTCTCTGGACAGGTTGCCTCCTCAAAATCTGAGCTTTAATCATGAACAATACTCAAGTATTTGATGGAGCAGCAAAAAAGTAGTATTGCCTTCTCACGCACGTGTTGATAAGGATTGATCTGACCCGGCCTATGGTAGCTACAGAAAAACTCCTAACGGCCTTAGCAATACGCGGTTGTAGCATTAAAATTTTGATCTTCTATTCGGATTCGACAGATCGCGTTGCATCGCACAAAAGAACGTCAGACCCTAATTTCCCTTGGTCTCAAAACTCATATTGCCAGCTCCAAGATAAATAACTTGACCACAAACATTGAATTTGCCGGTTCTGCCAAGAAATTATCCCACACCAGCCTTTCTTCGTCCGAAAAAATTGTGAACTTCTTGATCCCTAGGAGAGATCCCTCCAAGAACTCAACACCACCGTGCGCAGGCCCCACGGTGGGTGCCAACTATCGCAGATTTGTCACGGCAGATGTCCTCGTGAAAAGGACTTAGTCATGAGGCCAACGCATCTACGTAGTAGCTTGAGAGGGGTTGGTCGGAACCGAGAGATGCGAGGAGATCGTCGAGGTGAGTTAACACACGAGACAAGATTTAGACAGCTTCAGGCCCAGGAAACATCATTCGGTAATAACCCTACATGCTGTTTGTGGCTAGGTTGTATTCCGTATGCTCATGAGGGAGCCGCCGCATAAACCGGCTCTCCTCTAGTTGTGTCTATCCCTCGAGATTATTCAGCCTGTCCCTCTTGGGGTGCCCTGCCCTCCTTATATAAGTTGGAGGGGCAGGTTACATATGGATTCCTAGTAGGATTAGGCTTAGTCTATCTTCTATTACAAGACAGATACAAGTCCGGGTCTTGATTCCTTGTAAGGGAAATATTCCTCATGCCTTTCCTCTTAAGCTGGCCCACCATAACATGAGCCGGCCTTCTGGGCCTTGGGCCTTGTCATCCATCTGACCCGCCGTCAGGGTCATCAGTGAGTCGCCACGACCAGTAAGTATCCAAGCTCTGGGCAGGTCACCAGTGAGTCGCCAAGCTCCGGGCGGTTTACCAATGAAACGCCAAATCCCAGCCGGGTCATACCTCCGGCCGGGTCATATCGCGGGGTATATCCCCGACATTAGCCCCCAGTTTAGCTTGGATTTATCCATGGTAAACTTATCCTGCAAAACAAGACCAACTTTGATAGATTATCCGCCGGGTCGAAGGTTCTTCTGAGCCGACACCTGATCATCCTTAAGTCCTTGTCATTTCCTTGTTGATATATACATGTCCATGATCTCATAGCAAATCTTCTTTAGTAGATATGTTTAAACTTTGCCAATGCAAAAAATGCAGGTACTTCTTCTGAAAAGTCCGGGTCAATAGGCCAACTTCATAATCAATTTGCTAACATTGGTTTCTCACAGAAAAATATTGTGAAGAATAATTCATTTGGTTCAGCTCCCAATGCTTAACAAAAATATTGGTCTTGAAATACTCATCTGATTTTCAGCCGGCTTGAAGATGTAGAACTTGCCGGTTTGTAAATATTGATGGCACCGGGTCATATCAAGCTTGAAAATGTACCTCCCTTATATGCATGTCACTTGTAGCCCCCAAGTATTAAGAAGGGAGCGTAGTAACAACTTAAGACTTACTTCGATATAAATGTCTCAACCTTGAAGAAATCCAGGTTGTTCATCTCAGTCACTAGTCAAAACTGAATATTCCACATATGTAGCCCCCAAGTGCCGGGTTGTCATGCTTGCAGCAACCTGGGACTTGTAATTGCCGTATGCTCATAAAAAATTTCAACCAGTGTTGCCCCCAAGGGCCGGGTCATTATGCAATAATAAGAAGGGACTTGAACAGAAATGTGTAGCCCCTAAGGGCCGGCGCAGCAAGACAATACTGAGCTGGGACTTTATATATACTTCATTGAAAATAACATCATATGATGTAGCCTCCATCGTAGGGCTTGAACCCATGACCACAAGGTTAAGAGCCTTGTGCTCTACCAACTGAGCAATGGACCTTTCAATATAATGGTTTAAGGCTTGTGTACTTTGAATTTTTGACAGGAGAAATTGGTAGCCCCCAAGGGTCGGCTCATTACGATGTGATGAGTCGGATCTTCAATAAGGCAAGTAAAAAAATGACCTTGCATTAGCCCCCAAGTGTCATGGTGCATGCTTGCAGCGACATGGGACTTCCATATTTGGCATGATCTCAATTTGAATAATGTAGCCCCCAAGTGCCGGGTCGTAAGCCTGCAGCGACTCGGGACAATTCCTTCCATTGCAGAATAAATCATATCCATTGATAAAGATGTTGGGGAATGCAGTATTTCAAAAAAATTGCCTACAATCACGCAAGATCTATCTAGGAGATGCATATCAACGAGCGGGGAGAGTGTGTCCACGTACCCTCGTAGACCGAAAGTGGAAGCGTTTAGTAACGCGGTTGATGTAGTCGAACGTCTTCGCGATCCAACCGATCCAAGTACCGAACGCATGGCACCTCCGCGATCTGCACACGTTCAACTCGGTGACGTCCCTCGAACTCTTGATCCAGTTGAGGGCGAGGGAGTGTTTTATTAGCACGACGGCGTGGTGACAGTGACGATGAAGTTACCGGCTCAGGGCTTCGCCTAAGCACTACGACGATATGACCGAGGTGTGTTTCTGTGAAGGGGGGCACCGCACACGGCTAAAAGATCAACTTGTCTGTTCTAGGGTGCCCCCTCCCCACGTATATCAAGGAGGGAGAGAGGAGGAGGCCGGCAAAGGGTGGCGCGCCCAAAGGTGGGGGGAGTCCTACTCCAAGTAGGATTCGCCCCCCCTTTCCTATTCCTACAAGGAGAAGGGGAAAGAGGAGGAGAAGAGAAAGGAAATGGGGGGCCGCCCCCAACCCCTAGTCCAATTCGGTTTGGGCTTGGGGGGCGCGCGCCTCCACCTGGCTGCTGCCTTCTCTCTTCCAGTAGGGCCCATGAAGGCCCATTAACCCCCCGGGGGGTTCCGGCAACCCCCCGGTACTTCGGAAAATACCCGATACACTTCGGAACCATTCCGCTGTCCGAATATAACCTTCCAATATATCAATATTTATGTCTCAATAATTTCGAGACTCCTCGTCATGTCCGTGATCTCATCCGGGACTCCGAACGTTAAGCGTGCGGACCCTACGGGTTCGAAAACTATGTAGACATGACCGAGACACCTCTCCGGTCAATAACCAATAGCGGAACCTGGATGCTCATATTGGCTCCTACATATTCTACGAAGATCTTTATTGGTCAATCCGCATAACAACATACGTTGTTCCCTTTGTCATCGGTATGTTACTTGCCTGAGATTCGATCTTCGGTATCACCATACCTAGTTCAATCTCGTTACTGGCAAGTCTCTTTACTCGTTCCGTAATGCATCATCCCGTAACTAACTCATTAGTCACATTACTTGCAAGGCTTATAGTGATGAGCATTACCGAGAGGGCCCAGAGATACCTCTCCGACAATCGGAGTGACAAATCCTAATCTTGATCTATGCCAACTCAACAAACACCATCGGAGACACCTGTAGAGCATCTTTATAATCACCCAGTTACGTTGTGACGTTTGATAGCACACTAAGTGTTCCTCCAGTATTCGGGAGTTGCATAATCTCATAGTCAGAGGAACATGTATAAGTCATGATGAAAGCAATAGCAATAAAACTAAACGATCATTAATGCTAAGCTAACAGATGGGTCTTGTCCATCACATCATTCTCTAGTGATGTGATCCTGTTCATCAAATGACAACACATGTCTATGGTTAGGAAACTTAACCATCTTTGATTAATGAGCTAGTCAAGTAGAGGCATACTAGGGACACTCTGTTTTTGCCTATGTATTCACACATGTACTAAGTTTCTGGTTAATACAATTCTAGCATGAATAATAAACATTTATCATGATATAAGGAAATATAAATAACAACTTTATTATTGCCTCTAGGGCATATTTCCTTCAGTCTCCGACATGCACTAGAGTCAATAATCTAGTTCACATCGCCATGTGATTTAACACCAATAGTTCACATTGTCATGTGATTTAACACTCTATAGTTCACATCGCCATGTGACCAATACCCAAAAGGTTTACTAGAGTCAACAATCTAGTTCACATCGCCATGTGATTAACACCCAAAGAGTACTAAGGTGTGATCATGTTTTGCTTGTGAGAGAAGTTTAGTCAACGGGTCTGCGACATTCAGATCCGTATGTATTTTGCAAATTTCTATGTCTACAATGCTCTGCACGGAGCTACTCTAGCTAATTTCTCCCACTTTCAATATGTATCCAGATTGAGACTTAGAGTCATCTGGATCAGTGTCAAAGCTTGCATTGACATAACCCTTTACGACGAACTTTTTTGTCACTTCCATAACCGAGAAACATATCCTTATTCCACTAAGGATAATTTTGACCGCTGTCCAGTGATCCACTCCTGGATCACTATTGTAGCCTCTTGCCAAACTCATGGTGAGGTACACAATAGGTCTGGTACACAGCATAACATACTGTATAGAACCTATGACTGAGGCATAGGGAATGACTTTTCATTCTCTTTCTATTTTCTACCGTGGTCGGGTTTTGAGTCTTTACTCAATTTCACACCTTGCAACACAGGCAAGAACTCCTTCTTTGACTGTACCATTTTGAACTACTTCAAAAACTTGTCAAGGTGTGTACTCATTGAAAAAACTTATCAAGCGTCTTGATCTATCACTATAGATCTTGATGCCCAATATGTAAGTAGCTTCACCGAGGTCTTTCTTTGAAAAACTCCTTTCAAACACTCCTTTATGCTTTCCAGAAAATTCTACATCATTTCCGATCAACAATATGTCTTTCACATATACTTATCGGAAAGGCAGTAGTGCTCCCACTCAGTTTCTTGTAAATACATGCTTCACTGCAAGTCTGTATAAAACTATATGCTTTGATCAACTCATCAAAGCATATATTCCTACTCCTAGGTGCTTGCACCAGTCCATAGATGGATCGCTGGAGCTTGCACACTTTGTTAGCACCTTTAGGATTGACAAAACCTTCTTGTTGTATCATATACAACTCTTCTTTAAGAAATCCATTAAGGAATGCAGTTTTGACATCCATTTGCTAGATTTCATAAAATGTGGCAATTGCTAACATGATTCAGATAGACTTAAGCATCGCTATGAGTGAGAAAATCTCATCGTAGTCAACACCTTGAACTTGTCAAAAACTTTTTGCGACGATTCGAGCTTTGTAGATAGAAACACTACTATCAGCGTCCGTCTTCCTCTTGAAGATCCATTTATTCTCAATGGCTTGCCAATCATCGGGCAAGTCAACCAAAGTCCATACTTTGTTCTCATAGATGGATCCCATCTCAGATTTCATGGCCCCAAGCCATTTTGCGGAATCTGGGCTGATCATCGCTTCTTCATAGTTTGTAGGTTCGTCATGGTCTAGTAACATGACTTCCAGAAAGGATTACTGTACCACTCTGGTGCGGACCATAATCTGGTTGACCTACGAGGTTCAGTAGTAACTTGATCTGAAGTTTCATGATCATCATCATTAGCTTCCTCACTAACTGGTGTACAAATCACTAGAACTGATTTCTGTGATGTACTATTTTCCAATTCGGGAGAAGGTACAATTACCTCATCAAGTTCTACTTTCCTCCCACTCACTTCTTTCGAGGGAAACTCCTTCTCTACAAAGGATACATTCTTAGCAATGAATATCTTGCCTTCGGACCAGTGATAGAAGGTGTACCCAACAGTCTCTTTTGGGTACCCTATGAAGACACATTTCTCTGATTTGGGTTCGAGCATATCAGGTTGAAGCTTTTTCACACAAGCATCACAGCCCCAAACTTTAAGAAACGACAAATTTGGTTTCTTGCCAAACCACAGTTCATATGGTGTCGTCTCAACGGATTTAGATGGTGCCCTATTTAACGCGAATGCAGCTGTCTCTAATGCATAACCCCAAAATGATAGTGGTAAATTGGTAAGAGACATCATAGATCACACCATATCTAATAAAGTGCGGCTGCGACGTTCGGACACACCATTACGCTATGCTGTTTCAGGTGGCGTGAGTTGCGAAATTATTCCACATTGTTTCAAATGAAGACCAAACTCGTAACTCAAATATTCACCTCCACGATCAGAACGTAGAAACTTTATTTTCTTGTTACGATGACTTTCCACTTCACTCTGAAATCCTTTGAACTTTTCAAATGTTTCAGACTTATGTTTCATCAAGTAGATATACCCATATCTGCTCAAATCATCTGTGAAGGTTAGAAAATAACGATACCCGCCGTGAGCCTCAACACTCATCGGACCGCATACATCGGTATGTATTGTTTCCAATAAGTCAGTGGCTCGCTCCATTGTTCCGGAGAATGGAGTCTTAGTCATCTTGCCCATGAGGCATGGTTCACAAGCATCAAGTGATTCCAAAAGTCCATCTGCATGGAGTTTCTTCATGCGCTTTACACCAATATGACCTAAACGGCAGTGCCACAAGTAAGTTGCACTATCATTATCAACTTTGCATCTTTTGGCATCAATATTATGAATATGTGTATCACTACGGTCGAGATTCAATAAACCATTTATATTAAGTGTATGACCATAGAAGGTTTTATTCATGTAAACAGAACAACAATTATTCTTTGACTTAAATGAATAACCGTACTGCAAGAAACATGATCCATTCATATTCATGCTCAACGCAAACACCAAATAACATTTATTTTAGGTTCAACACTAATCCTGAAGGTAAAGGGAGCGTGCGATGGTGATCTTATCAACCTTGGAATCACTTCCAACACACATCGTCACCTCATCCTTAACTAGTCTCTATTTATTTTGCAACTCCTATTTCGAGTTACTACTCTTAGCAACTGAACCAGTATCAAATACCGAGGGGTTGCTATAAACACTAGTAAAGTACACATCAATAACATGTATATCAAATATACCTTTGTTCACTTTGCCATCCTTCTTATCCGCCAAGTATTTAGGGCAGTTCCACTTCCAGTGACCATTTCCTTTGCAGTAGAAGCGCTCAGTTTCTGGATTGGGTCTAGCTTTGGGCTTCTTCATGGGAGTGGCAACTTGCTTGCCGTTGTTCTTGAAGTTCCCTTTCTTTCCTTGCCCTTTTACTTGAAACTAGTGGTCTTGTCAACCATCAACACTTGATGCTTTTCTTGATTTCTACCTTCGCTTATTTCAACATCGTGAAGAGCTCGGGAATCGTTTTCGTCATCCCTTACATATTATAGTTCATCGTGAAGTTCTAGTAACTTGGTGATAGTGACTAGAGAACTCTGTCAATCACTATCTTATCTAGAAGATTAACTCCCACTTGATTCAAGCGATTGTAGTACTCAAACATTCTGAGCACATGCTCACTGGTTGAGCTATTCTCCTCCATCTTGTAGGCAAAATAGTTGTCCGAGGTCTCATACCTCTCGACTCGGGCATGAGTCTGAAATACAAATTTCAGCTCTTGGAACATAATATATGCTCCGTGGCGTTCAAAACGGTTTTTGAAGTCCCGGTTCTAAGTCGTAAAGCATGGTGCACTAAACTATCAAGTAGTCATCATACCGAGCTTTGCCAAACGTTCATAACATCTGCATCTGCTCCTGCAATAGGTCCGTCACCTAGCGGTGCATCAAGGACATAATTCTTCTGTGCAGCAATGAGGATAATCCTCAGATCATGGACCAAGTCCGCATCATTGCTACTATCATCTTTCAACTTAGTTTTCTCTAGGAACATATCATAAATAAAACGGGGAAGCTATACACGAGCTATTGATCTACAACATAGATATGCAAATACTATCAGGACTAAGTTCATGATAAATTTAAGTTCAATCAATAATATTACTTAAGAACTCCCACTTAGATAGACATCCCTCGAGTCATCTAAATGATCACGTGATCCATATTAACTGAACCATGTTCGATCATCACGTGAGATGGAGTAGTTTTCAATGGTGAACATCACTATGTTGATCATATCTACTATATGATTCACGTTCGATCTTTTGATCTCAGTGCTCCGAGGCCATATCTGCATATGCTAGGCTCGTCAAGTTTAACCCGAGTATTCTGTGTGTGCAAAACTTGCTTGCACCCGTTGTATGTGAACGTAGAGCTTATCACACCCGATCATCACGTGGTGTCTCGGAACGATGAACTGTAGCAATGGTGCATACTCAGGGAGAACACATATACCTTGAAATTTAGTGAGAGATCATCTTATAATGCTACCGCCTTACTAAGCAAAATAAGATGCATAAAAGATAAACATCACATGCAATCAAAATAAGTGATATGATATGGCCATCATCATCTTGTGCCTTTGATCTCCATCTCCAAAGCACCGTCATGATCACCATCGTCACCGGCGCGACACCTTGATCTCCATCGTAGCATCGTTGTCGTCTCGCCAACTATTGCTTCTACGATTATCACTACCCCTTAGTGATAAAGTAAAGCAATTACATGGCGATTACATTTCATACAATAAAGTGACAACCATATGGCTCCTGCCAGTTGCCGATAACTATTACAAAACATGATCATCTCATACAACAATTTATATCTTATCACGTCTTGACCATATCACATCACAGCAAGCCCTGCAAAAACAAGTTAGACGTCCTCTACTTTGTTGTTGAAAGTTTTACGTGGCTGCTACGGGCTTCTAGCAAGAACCGTTCTTACCTACGCATCAAAACCACAACGATTTTTCATCAAGTGTGTTGTTTTAACCTTCAACAAGGACCCGACGTAGTCAAACTCGATTCAACTATAGCTGGAGAAACAGACCACTAGTTACCTATGTGCGGAGCACGGCGGTAGAACCAGTCTCATGAACGCGGTCATGTAATGTCCGTCTGGGCCGCTTCATCCAACAATACCGCCGAATCAAAGTATGACATGCTGGTAAGCAGTATGACTATTATCGCCCACAACTCTTTGTGTTCTACTCATGCATATAACATCTACGCATAGACCTGGCTCGGATGCCACTGGTGGGGAATATAGTATTTCAAAAAATTTACCTACGATCATGCAAGATCTATCTAGGAGATGCATAAAATGAGCGGGGAGAGTGTGTCCACGTGCCCTCGTAGACCGAAAGTGGAAGCGTTTAGTAACGCGGTTGATGTAGTCGAACGTCTTCGCAATCCAACCGATCCAAGTACCGAACGCATGGCACCTCCGCGATCTGCACACGTTCAACTCGGTGACGTCCCTCGAACTCTTGATCCAGTTGAGGCCGAGGGAGTGTTTCGTTAGCACGACGGCGTGGTGACAGTGATGATGAAGTTACCGGTGCAGGGCTTCGCCTAAGCACTACGACGATATGACCGAGGTGTGTTTCTGTGAAGGGGGCACCGCACACGGCTAAAAGATCAACTTGTCTGTTCTAGGGTGCCCCCTCCCCACATATATCAAGGAGGGAGAGAGGAGGAGGCCTGCCAAGGGTGGCGCGCCCAAAGGGGGGGAGTCCTACTCCAAGTAGGATTCGCCCCCCTTTCCTATTCCTACAAGGAGAAGGGGGAAAGAGGAGGAGAAGAGAAAGGAAATGGGGGGCCAGCCCCAACCCCTAGTCCAATTCGGTTTGGGCTTGGGGGGGGGGCGCGCCTCCACCTGGCTGCTGCCTTCTCTCTTCCACTAGGGCCCATGAAGGCCCATTAACCCCCCGGGGGGTTCCGGTAACCCCCCGGTACTCCGGAAAATACCCGATACACTTCGGAACCATTCCGGTGTCCGAATATAACCTTCCAATATACCAATCTTTATGTATCGATCATTTTGAGACTCCTCGTCATGTCCGTGATCTCATTCGGGACTCCGAACAACCTTCGGTACATCAAATCACATAACTCATAATACAAATCGTCATCGAACGTTAAGCGTGCGAACCCTACGGGTTCGAAAACTATGTAGACATGACCGAGACACCTCTCCGGTCAATAACCAATAGCGGAACCTGGATGCTAATATTGGCTCCTACATATTCTACGAAGATCTTTATCGGTCAATCCGCATAACAACATACGTTGTTCCCTTTGTCATCGGTATCTTACTTGCCTGAGATTCGATCTTCGGTATCACCATACCTAGTTCAATCTCGTTACTGGCAAGTCTCTTTACTCGTTCCGTAATGCATCATCCCGTAACTAACTCATTAGTCACATTGCTTGCAAGGCTTATAGTGATGAGCATTACCGAGAGGGCCCAGAGATACCTCTCCGACAATTTGAGTGACAAATCCTAATCTCGATCTATGCCAACTCAACAAAAACCATCAGAGACACCTGTAGAGCATCTTTATAATCACCCAGTTACGTTGTGACGTTTGATAGCACACTAAGTGTTCCTCCGGTATTCGGGAGTTGCATAATCTCATAGTCATAGGAACATGTATAAGTCATGATGAAAGAAATAGCAATAAAACTAAACGATCATTAATGCTAAGCTAACGGATGGGTCTTGTCCATCACATCATTCTCTAATGATGTGATCCCGTTCATCAAATGACAACACATGTCTATGGTTAGGAAACTTAACCATCTTTGATTAACGAGCTAGTCAAGTAGAGGCATACTAGGGACACTCTGTTTTTGTCTATGTATTCACACATGTACTAAGTTTCTGGTTAATACAATTCTAGCATGAATAATAAACATTTATCATGATATAAGGAAATATAAAAAACAACTTTATTATTGCCTCTAGGACATATTTCCTTCAAAAGAAATAATAGCCATTGCGCTGAAGCGACTTTGAAAACCTCAATCATTCAATATCATAATGAAAATCCAGCCAAGTTGGCTATTAAAGATTGAAATAATGTAATCCGGTGTCTCTTGGCCAATAGTGACTTAATGCGCATCCATTGTCCTCCGGGATGCAACCTGGCGGCTTATAACCTTCGCCAAAAAATCAGGAATTGATAACCCCATCCATGGCGGCTCATAGTCATGTCCAATTTTTGAAAAGATCACTTTGGTGGCTCATATAGCCTCAATAAATTCAATATTGAAAAATATAACCCGGAGCTGGATAACCCGGCAATATCTTCAGTTGGCCAGATGATGGGTTTAAACGCAATGATTCATATGACCAATAGCAGTATTCTTATATGTAAAGCTCTGCATGTCCTACACAAAGTTTAAACAACATATGCCCTGGCGACTTAACGTCAAAGCCAGGGTGGGCAACAACCCAAACACAATACAGTCTTATGCAATTATGGAAAAGACTTGAATTAAGGCCATTCAAGCCTAAACATACTGGCGACTTAAAGTCAATAGCCAGAGTGGGTTATCAAACCTCGCATATTTATATAACCAGGAAAACATACGTGTAGAATTGGCTCATAGTGCCAGCTTACATCGCCATATCCAATGAAGGCAATAATCCAATGATTTATAAGTGCATGATTCCAATGGCGCAATCCAAAATATACTGGCGACTTAACGTCCAAAGCCAGGGCGGGTTATCAAACCTCGCATATTCATCCAACAATTTAAAAATATACCTGGAAGATTGGCTCAAATTGCCGGCTTACAGCGCCACATCCAGGGAGGGTATTAATCCAATGATTTATAAGTGCATAATCCCAATTGCACAATCCAAATGATACTGGCGACTTAAAGTCCATAGCCAGGGCGGTTTATCAAACCCAAAATATTCATATCATTATTGAAGGACATACCTGTAGATTAATACCATGGTGATGCCTTGACAATTATAATCCGGGGCCAATATCAACCCAGAATCATGAAATATCATCATTTTGATTGCTCAAGGCAAAATATCCTAGCGACTTAATAGTCTGCTATCAGGGCAGGTTATCAAACCCAAAGATGCTCAATGATGAGCCATATAATCAAGGCTACATGGCCTGTGAAATCAGTTCATACTGTCGGCCTACAACGCCATATGCAGCAAGGGTAACATCCCAAATACTTAGAGTGAAAATCTCCAAGCACATAATCAAAGCACACCAGTGACTTATCGTCCAAAGCCAGGCCGGGTTAATAAACTTCGGATAGATTCATATATGAACCATAAGGCAACATAGCTCTCATCGGTTTTCAACCATGTATTAACATATCACAAGAGATGAACCTCAAAATATGTTCAAATCAAATATAAATCAAAAAACAAAACAAAGCTTTCACAGGCTGCCAAGCCTTCAAGTCAAGTGCTTTTCAAGGGCCGCACAGCCACTGAGTTAAACCTTCATTCAACGTTGTAAGCCGGGCCTCACATGACCAATCCCTGTTTTAACTTTGACAAGTTCAAGGTCTGTATAATATTGACTGTCAAGAGTACGACGAGTCATTCCAGGATTACCTGAGCGTAGTGGCAGACTTAAAAAAGGTAGGATAACCCAGATTTTTTGGTGAATACACATGGCATCCAAGCCTATTACACGGGTCAACAAAGCTCTTGTTCATTGACAAAGAGCCCCCAAGTAATATTTCATTCCAGGCTTACAAGCCGGATCAATAGGGCAGTCATAGCTATGCTCAATGAGCAGGAAGCCCCCAAGTATTTGGTAATCATGGCATACAAGCCGGATCAAGAGGGTAGTCATAGCTATGCTCAATGAGCAGGAAGCCCCCAAGTGATCATAATAAGATCAACCCATAAGGCAAGATACCCATGTTTGAACCGCGCATCATGGCAGCAAGTTCTCTTTGGCAACCTTTAATTTTTCTGAGAACTCGAACTTGCGAGAGATGAATACTTTTTGAACCAGAATTTTAAACCGGATATTGAGAGCTTTAAAGCTTCATGAGATACAGATTTCCCTTGAGCCAGATTTTAAACCGGATACTGAGAGCTTCAATGCTTTTTGGGAGACAGATTTCCCTTGAACCGAATTTTTAAACCGGATATTGAGAGCTTCACCGCTTTGTGAGAGACAAATTTCCCTTGAATCGGATATTAAACCGGAATCCTTCTTTTTAAGCCGGAAATATTCTGATGGCCTTTAAGTTTTCATCAATATAACAGTAGCCAATGACCCGGAGTTCTTGAATCTGCTTAAACTGGCAACATTTACTCCAATGACCCGGAGTTCTTGAATCGTCTTCAACTGGCAACATTTACTGAGCCATGTCCATGTAGCCCCCGAGTCTTAAGAGTACTCGAGGAGTTGGCTTAAGATTCTCCATATTTGACTGTTATATACTCCCGGTATGAGTCATTCAACAACTCAGTGACATAATGGTCCCTTTTGCAGTAGACAACTTGTCCTGCATTAGAGAACTTGCAAGCCGGAGTAATTGCTCTTTTAAAGAAAGCAATATGTAATATAAAAACATACTGGATGGATCTCACCTGATATGTCAGGCCAGAAATTATCCACCGCGGAGTTGATGATCACCACGGTGAAGCTGAAATCAATCACGGCCGAGTCGGCCACGGGAGCAGACAGATGAGCCGGCCGCGGCGTTGTAAGCCAGCGCGGACGGGCGATGCAATTGCAGCCGCGGTAAGCCACGTGGACGGGTGAGTCAATCACATGCACAGTAAGCTGCATAGACGGGCGAGTCAGCCGCATCGTGTTGATGTAGACTGGGCCGCAGAGGCCGCGGCTTGTGCACATCTGTTAAACAGTTCAGCATGGACGAACACGAGTGCAGAATAATGCTGGTGCGCGCTCCATATCCGTGGTATAACATCACGTTTGTCATAAATAATCATCCCGCATAAAATATTGAAGACAGAGTAACTGTTCGCAGACAGATTATTGTATACAGATGAAATAGATTGGATGGGTATCACCTGATATATTTTTCGGATGAAACAACTGCACGGCAATTTGACCGAGTGATGGCCTTGACAGCCAAACAAATAACCATGCATCCATCCAGTTTTTAAGTGGGTCGTGTCCCTCATTCTTGCGGACTCCGGTCCCCGATGAATTTATTCTGTCATCTTAACATGGACCGTGCATCGCTTTGCCCTTTGCGCTTGATTGAGGGCGTGCTTCCCTTTTATATTGGCATGATCTGATATCTTGATGTGGCAACACATGTAGTTTTGCTGGTAGCACTTCCAGGCAGCGGCGTTGGAACTTATGTATATCACCTGGCACTGTCTCTTTGTGTCGACCACCAGGAGCGGTACTTGGGGGTCCTGCTTAATCAACCAAAGCAGTCCCAGCCTTAATTCTCCATCATTATTTTAATATTGCATGCTCATCTTTTGTTTGATTGCACCAAGTCATCAGGAGGAATCTTCTCCTCTTATCTTGTCAACCTGGCCTTTACATAAACAGTACTCAACTAGTACTACTCCGTAACTGAATCAGCTTCGCTCAATTGATTCCAGACGAACGCTTCATGACTGGCATCAGTAACCAGCGGCAACTCTACTGACCCCTTATGTGACAACGTGGAGAGCAGCAACACAAACAGACGCCTTGGCGATTTAAGCTTTCACTTGCAACCTCAAGACCTAATCTTTTTGCAACTTGCAATGCCGCACAGAAATCGACAGATCAACGCGGTATAACGTGGGCGACGCTCATAGCAGGGGCGACGCCTAGCGGAGGCAGTGGCGGGAGGCGCTCGTCAGCGTGAGTCAGAAGCGGCGGCTCAAGCAACGGTGATTTAACTGTGGCGAGTCACGGCGAGTCAACGGAGCAGGGGGTGGCTCACCCACAGCTGAGGTGGAGTGGCGGCTCAAGGGAGCAGCTCCACGACAGGTGCGACTCATGAGGCCTCGGTTGAGGCGGACGCCATCGCTCGGAGCAACGGCTTGCGGCGTGGCAGCGACGGGTCGAGGCTCGGAACACTTCATGCAAAAGAAAAAAATGTGGATAATGATATTGTTAAATTGAATCTATTTCCGTTCTCGCTTCGAGATCGTGCTAAAACTTGGTTTTCATCTTTGCCTAAAAATAGTATTGATTCATGTAATAATTGTAAAGATGCTTTTATTTCTAAGTATTTTCCTCCCGCGAAAATCATCTCCCTTAGGAACGATATTATGAATTTTAAGCAACCTGATCATGAACATGTTGCACAATCTTGGGATAGGATGAAATTGATGATAAGAAATTGCCCTACTCATGGTTTGCATTTGTGGATGATTATACAAAATTTTTATGATGGATTGAATTTTGCTTCTAGAAATCTTTTAGATTCGGCCGCAGGAGGTACTTTAATGGAAATTACTTTAGGAGAAGCTACTAAACTCCTAGATAATATTATGGTTAATTATTCTCAATGGCATACCGCAAGATCTTTCACTAGTAAAAAAGTGCATGCAATTGAAGAGATTAATGTTTTGAGTGGAAAGATGGATGAGCTTATGAAATTATTTGCTAGCAAGAGTGCTCCTATTGATCCTAATGATATGCCTTGGTCTACTTTGATTGAGAATAATAATGAATCTATGGATGTGAATTTTGTTGGTAGGAACAATTTTGGTAATAACGCGTATAGAGGTAATTTTAATCCTAGGCCGTTCCCTAGTAATTCCTCTAACAATTATGATAATTCCTACAACAATTCTTATGGAAATTATAATAAGATGCCCTCTGATTTCGAGAATAGTGTTAAAGAATTTATCAGTTCGCAAAAGAATTTCAATGCTTTGATTGAAGAAATTTGCTTAAGATTGATGATTTGGCTAGGAACGTGGATATAATTTCTCTTGATGTTGATGCTTTGAAACTTAGATCTATTCCACCCAAGCATGATACCAATGAGTGAGGGAGTCCTGGACTAAGGGGTCCTCGGGCGTCCGGCCTGTTAGCCATGGGGCGGACTGATGGGCTATGAAGATACGAAGACCGAAGACCGTACCCGTGTCCGGATAGGACTCACCTTGGCGTGGAAGGCAAGCTTGGCGACCGAATATGTAGATTCCTTTCTTTCTAACCGACCTTGTGTAACCCTAGATCCTCCCAGTGTCTATATAAGGCGGAGGACTTAGTCCGGAGAGATACTCATTACCATAGTCATATAGGCTAGACTTCTAGGGTTTAGCCATTACGATCTCGTGGTGGATCAACTCTTGTAATATTCATATTCATCAAGATCAATCAAGCAGGAAGTAGGGTATTACCTCCATAGAGAGGACCCGAACCTGGGTAAACATTGTGTCCCCCGTCTCCTGTTACCATCGACCTTAGACGCACAGTTCGGGGCCCCTACCCGAGATTCGCCGGTTTTGACACCGACATTGGTGCTTTCATTGAGAGTTCCACTGTGCCGTCCTCAAAAGGTTGGATGGCCCATTCAATCATCAACAATGACGCTGTCCAAGGAGAAACCTTCCTCCCCGGACAGATCTTCATGTTCGGCGGCTTCGCGCTGCGGGCCAACTCGTTTGGCCACCTGGAGCAGATCGATAGCTATGCCCCTGGCCATCAGGTCAGATTTGGGAGCTTGAACTACGTCGCGGACATCCGTGGAGATTTGATCTTCACCGGATTCGAGACCGCGGCAACCACTCCTCGTCACCTTGATGAACATGACCTAAATCTGTCGTCAGACCGCATCCAGGAGATAGCTCCTGTAACTGCTCTGGCCCTAGATCCGGAGCATACTGCGCCATCCAAGGACGGGAGGCTCAACCCCACCGCGAAGGCCACAGATTCCACGGCGTTGGAGCCAAAGATAGACCTAAAGTCAGACGACGTCTTTTTCACTAGAACTCCGGACTCGTCTCTGGTCATAAATTCCGAGCCATGTGCATCCGCGGATGCTGAACTTGATCGCTTATCGATCTTTGAGTTTAGCGCCGCAGACATCTTCCAGCATTCGCCCTTGGGAGATGTGCTGAATTCATTAAGAAATCTGTCCTTGGCGGGGGACTCACAGCCGAATTATGTCCGGTTCGAGCTGGAGGCTGATGATGGGGGAGAATTTCGCTTCCCACCCACCACCCACTTCATAGCCACTGTCGAAGACTTAACCGACACGCTTGACTATGACTCCGAAGACATCGACGGTATGGACGACGATGCCAAAGACAAGGAGGCCCAAAACCCGCCGTTCACTGGACGATGGACGACCACTTCCTCATATGACGTATACATGGTAATTACGCCGGAAAATAATAGCGGCGATGACAAGGAAAACACAGCAAAGGAGGACCCTCCTAAAACACAACCAAAGCGCCGGCGTCAGCGGCGCCGCTCTAAATCCCGCCACAGCTGGGACAGCAACACCAGCACAGGAGACGACAACACTCCGGATGGTGCCGAAGACACAGCAGAACCCGATGAACAAACTACCGAACAAGACAATCGGGAATCAGGGCATGTCAGCCCTGACGAACGGGCCATAGAAGAAGACTCGGAGGACGGTAGTTACCGTACGCCCTCCGAGGAGGAGGTGAGCCTCGGCAATGAAGACTTCATTGTGCCTGAGGAACCTCTCGAGCAGGAGCGCTTTAAGCTTCAGCTAATAGCCACCGCGAGGAGCCTGAAAAAGAAGCAGCAGCAGCTTCAAGCTGATCAAGACCCGCTCAATGGCAGATGGACCGATGTCCTGGCAGCAGAGGAATACGGCCTTAAACGCCCAGCAAAAAGTTACCCGAAGCGCAGATTACTACCTCAGTTCGACGATGAGGCGCCAGACCCTGCACCAGCATCACACAATGCGGTTGATCGGCCACCGCGTGGTCGGGATAAAACGGCAACATGAGCCGAAAACCAGACTGTCCCACCCCGCCATAAAGGCAAGGATAAGACAGCTCGGGGCTATACATATGACCTCCGTCAAGACCTGGACAGTAGAGCAGAACATACAAGATCGATCTACAGATCGCGAGGACGTGCTTTAACGCGCGAGGACAGCTACCTATTCAGACGTGACAAACCTAGTCACGCCCGGGCCAAAAACCGCAGACGGACTCCATCAGAGCTACGTCGCGATGCGACTCGGTACAGAGGCACCGCACACCCTCTTTGCTTCACTGGCGAAGTAATGGACCACAAATTCCTAGAAGGGTTTAAACCCGTAAACATCAAATCATACGATGGAACAACCGATCCTGCGGTATGGATCGAGGATTTTATTCTCCACATCCACATGGCCCGCGGGGATGATCTTCACGCCATCAAATACCTCCCACTAAAACTTAAAGGACCAGCCCGGCACTGGCTAAACAGTCTGCCCGAGAATTCTATTGGCAGCTGGGAGGACCTTGAAGAATCTTTCCTCGACAACTTCCAAGGTACATATGTTCGGCCACGAGATGCCGATGACTTAAGTCACATAGTTCAACAGCCCGGGGAGTCAGCCGGGAAGTTCTGGACTAGGTTCCTAACTAAAAAGAACCAGATTGTCGACTGTCCGGATGTCGAAGCCCTAGCGGCCTTTAAACATAGCATCTGCGACGAATGGCTCGCCCGCCACCTCGGCCAAGAAAAGCCAAAATCTATGGCAGCCCTCACGGCACTCATGACCCGCTTTTGCGCGGATGAGGATAGTTGGTTGGCACGTAGCAAAAACACAGCCAGCGAGGCAGGGCCCTCCGAGGTTAAGAACAGTAACGACGCCCGTGCCAGATACATGGCACCCCAGACAAACCAGCTAATCACACCAACAGAGATTGTTGGGTTTTTAAACAGGCCGGCAAATTAAACGCCGAGAACTGGGAAAAGTGATCGCAAAGCGAGGACGACGATGAGGAGCCCCGACAGACAAACATAGGGGGACAGAAGAAGTTTCCCCCTCAGGTCAAAATGGTGAACCTGATATATGCTACACACATCCCCAAAAGGGAGCGCAAGCGCGCACTAAGGGACGTTTATGCGATAGAGCCAGTCGCCCCAAAATTGAACCCATGGTCATCGTGCCCGATCACTTTTGATCGTCGGGATCATCCGAGCAGTATCCGGCATGGCGGATCAGCCGCACTAGTCCTGGACCCAATCAGTGATGGATTCCACCTAACACGAGTCCTCATGGACGGTGGCAGCAGCCTCAATCTGCTCTATCAGGATACAGTGTGCAAAATGGGCATTAACCCATCACAGATCAAGCCCACAAAGACTACCTTCAAAGGAGTCATACCAGGTGTCGAGGCCCGCTGTACGGGCACAATCATGCTGGAAGTTGTCTTCGGGTCTCCGGACAATTTCTGAAGTGAGGAGTTAATCTTTGACATCGTCCCCTTTCGCAGCGGCTATACGCACTGCTGGGACGAACCGCATTCGCTCGATTCAATGCAGTGCCACACCATGCTTATCTTAAGCTCAAGATGCCCGGTCCACTCGGCGTCATCACGGTTAACGGAAATACGGAACGCTTCCTCCATACAAAAGAGCACACAGCTGCCTTAGCAGCAGAAGTACAGAGCGGCCTTCTCAAGCAGAACCCTAATGCGGCTGCCAAGCCCACAGACACCGTTAAGAGGGTCCGAACTACCCCGCAGCAGGACAGCGCGGCTCGTTAGGAGCTCGATTAGCAATCCGGCCTCCGTCTCAGTCCCGATCAAGCGGTGGCATTCGTGCCGCACGTACATAACTACGCAGTCAAAATTCCATGGGCATCGACGGAGGCACAGCTAGCTTGTGATCCACGGTGCGGCTCAACCGCACCGGATACACACATACTTTCACTTTCACTTTTTCCTTTCAGGTCTCAATCCCGCAGATCCCATACGATGGCCTGATCATGGATCCTCTCGAAGGACAAGCACACCAAGACGGCAAGAATCAGAGCGGTCAGTTGACCCAGTAGGATGGTATTATACAAGCTCGGCACGGGAGAGCCGCAGACATATGGGGGACTTCTCTACGTGGTTTCGTTAAACGATCACTCTACCTGTTTTTCAGGACCCATACGCAGCTCTTTCTTGGTGAAGGCATAGTAAATAGCCTTTCTGCTTATTGCACCAGTTGTACGAACACGCTTTAACGCACCAATAAAATTATAGTAGAAACAATTTGCGGCCTAAATTTCCACGGCTTTCGCTTACCACCGGTTCTTCCTCTTTCTTTCTTTTTGCCTTTTTCTTCCTGGTAATTCTATCATATAACACCCGTACACTCAGTGTGTTCTACCTTGCCAGGGGCTTCATAGCACCCCACAACATGGCAACAAAAGTCCGAACACTTTTACAGTATAGTTCGGCACCCCGAATTTAGCATTATATGCATTGGCTCCGAATCATGTCTTTTGTCAATAGTTGGGTTGCCCGGCTCCTGTGCTTGCTACCTTACGTTCCGCTATATCGACTAAGGTAGTAAAGGGAGAACTGCTGCGATTGTGCCCTGGTTTATCCAAAGGAGCACCTCAGTAGAGAAAGCCGGAAACTGACTGTCATGATACGGCGAGAGCCGGTCAGCTGTTCGGAGGTTGCATATCGTTGGAGATTTTTTCCGCATTACGCGAAGGATCGGTACTTCCCTATCAAACGCTCATAGCACTCTGGTTCGGATACCAGGGGCTGCGCCCATGTTTTATTATAAAACTCCTATGGCTAAGTGAGGGTGTTTAAGCCGCATAGTCTGATTGCCTGGTTCGTTGCGCTAACAACTCCTTCAAGGACCATATGATTGGATCAAGATTGTTTAGATTCCATCCCGAACACCTCCGTACTACCTACGTGGGGCAGAAGCCGACGACTGGCCAACCTCAGATTTCATACAACACGGCCGCACAAGAGGAAAAAATTAAAACATAACAAGCATTATATTACAAACCGACTCATCATACAAGGCAAAGACACACGAATATATTCATTCGAAAATAATGTCTTGCCCACACTGCGTTGCCACAATGCGAGACCCCTCTAGGACGTCCACAAAATAGCGCTCGGGTGTGCGGTGCTCCTTGCCCTATGGCAGGGCCCTGGCCACCTCGACGGCATCCATCTTCGCCCACCACATCTTGCAACCGGCGAAGGCCATGCGCGCACCTTCAATACAGGCCGACCGCTTGACGACGTCCAGCCGAGGAGAGGCGTTCACCAGTCGCTTCACGAGTCCGAAGTAGCTGCCGGGCATAGCTTCGGCTGGCCATAGCCGGATTATCAAATCCTTCATGGCTAGTTCGGCCACCCTATGCAGCTCCACCAGCTGTTTCAGCTGATCGGTGAAGGGCACGGGTTGCTCTGGCGCAAGATACTGTGACTAGAACAATTTCTCCGTGGAGCTCCCTCCTTCGTCTCGAAAGAACTCCGCGGCGTCGGACACACTGTGCGGCAAATTTGCGTAGGCTCCTGGAGAACTCCGAATCCGGGTTAGTAAGAAATACTTCTTCTTCATACACTTGCTTTGCATACTAAATGCCTTACCCGCCGCGATCTTCCTGGCCTCATGGATCTCCTAGAGGGCGCCCTGGGCCTCATTCCGGGCCGTCTCCGCGCTCTGATGAGCCTTGGCGAGTTCGGTCTCTCGAAGCTTAATTCCTGTTCGTCCTCGAGTAGGTAAATGATAAAAACAGTTTTTTTGATGTGGAATGCTACTTAGCATAATTTTCAATGTAATTCTTTTTATTGTGGCATGAATATTTAGATCCGAAAGATTCAAGATAAAAGTTTAATGTTGACATAAAAAAATAATACTTCAAACATGCTAACCAAGCAATTATGTGTTATCAAAATAACATAGCCAAAGAAAGCTTATCCCTACAAAATCATATAGTTAGGCCATGCTTCAACTTCGTCACACAACACGTTCTCATCATGCATAACCCCGATGACAAGCCGAGCAATTGGTTCATACTTTTTAACGCGCTTCAGACTTTTCAACCCTTACGCAATACATGAGCGCAAGCCATGGATATAGCACTATGGGTGGAATAAAGTATAATGATGGGGGTTATGTGAGAAGACAAAAAGGAAGAAAGTCTCACATTGACGCGGCTAATCAATAGGCTATGGAGATGCCCATCAATTGATGTCAATGTGGGGAGTAGGGATTGCCATGCAACGGATGCACTAGAGCTATAAATATATGGAAGCTCAACAAAAGAAACTAAGTGGGTGTGCATCCAACTTGCTTGCTCACGAAGACCTAGGGCATTTTAGGAAGCCCATCATTGGAATGTACAAGCCAAGTTCTATAATGAAAAATTCCCACTAGTATATGAAAGTGACAACATAGGAGACTCTCTATCATGAGGATCACGGTGCTACTTTGAAGCACAAGTGTGGAAAAAGGATAGTAACATTGTCCCTTCTCTCTTTTTCTCTCATTTTTTTCTTTGGCCTTCTCTTCTTTTTGGCCTCCTTTTTTTTCTTTTCTTTTTTTATTTAGTCCAGAATCTCGTCCCGACTTGTGGGGGAATCATAGTCTCCATCATCCTTTCCTCACATGGGACAATGATCTAATAATGATGATCATCACACTTTTAATTTCTTACAACTCAATACTTAGAACAAAATATGACTCTATGTGAATGCCTCCGGCGGTGTACCGGGATATGCAATGAATCAAGAGCGACATGTATGAAAAATTATGAATGGTGGCTTTGCCACAAATACAATGTCAACTACATGATCATGCAAAGCAATATTACAATGATGGAGCGTGTCATAATAAACGAAACGGTGGAAAGTTGCATGGTAATATATCTCGGAATTGCTATGGAAATGCCATGATAGGTAGGTATGGTGGCTGTTTTGAGGAAGATATAAGGAGGTTTATGTGTGATAGAGTGTATCATATCACGGGGTTTGGATGCACTGGCGAAGTTTGCACCAACTCCCAAGGTGAGAAAGGGCAATGCACGCTACCGTAGTGGCTAGAAAATTGTGGAAGGGTGAGAGTGCGTATAATCCATGGACTCACATTAGTCATAAAGAACTCATATACTTATTGCAAAAGTTTATCAGCCCTCGAAACAAAGTACTACTATGCATGCCCCTAGAGGGATAGGTTGGTAGGAAAAGACCATCGCCCGTCCCCGACCGCCACTCATAAGGAAAGCAATAAAAGAACACCTTATGCGTCAAATTTGTCACACAACTTTTACCATACGTGCATGCTACGGGACTTGCCAACCTTAACACAAGTATTTCTCAATTTCACAATTACTCAACTAGCACACTCTAATATTACCACCTTTATATCTCAAAACACTTATCAAGTATCAAACTTCTCACGATATTCAATGAACTCAATATGGAAGTTTTTATTATACACATCTTGGATGCCTATCATATTAGGACTAATTCCACAATTAAAGCAAATTACCATGTTGTTTAAGACTCTCAAAAGAATATATGTGAAGCATGAGAGATCAATAATTTCTATAAAATAAAACCACCACCGTGCTCTAAAAGATATAAGTGAAGCACTAGAGCAAAAACTATATAGCTCAAAAGATATAAGTGAAGCACATAGAGTATTCTAATAAATTCTGAATCATGTGTGTGTCTCTCAAAAGGTGTGTACAGCAAGGATGATTGTGGTAATCTAAAAAGCAAATACTCAAATCGTACAAGATGCTCCAAGCAAAACACATATCATGTGGTGAATAAAAATATAGCCCTAAGTAAAGTTACCGATGGACGAAGACGAAAGTGGGGATGCCTTCCGGGGCATCCCCAAGCTTAAGCTTTTGGTTGTCCTTGAATTTTACCTTGGGGTGACTTGGGAATCCCCAAGCTTAGGATCTTGCCAATCCTTGTTCCATAATCCATCAAATCTTTACCCAAAACTTGAAAACTTCACAACACAAAACTCAACAGAAAATCTCATGAGCTCCATTAGCGAAATAAAACAAACCACCACTTTAAGGTACTGTATTGAACTCATTCTTTATTTATATTGGTGTTAAACCCACTGTATTCCAACTTCTCTATGGTTTATAACTCTTTTACTAGCCATAGATTCATCAAAATAAGCAAACAACACACGAAAAACAGAATCTGTCAAAAACAGAACAGTCTTTAGTAATCTGTATCTAACGCAAACTTCTGTAACTCAGAAAAATCTACCAAAATAGGAAGACCTAGATAATTTGATTATTTATCTACTGAAATTGGAATCAATATTTTATCACGTTGTGGTGATTTTTAACAATTGTTTTCGTGAACAGAAAGTTTCTGGAATTTTCAGCAAGATCAAATAACTATCATCCAAGAAGATCCTATAGGTTTCACTTGGCACAAAAACTAATTAAAACATAAAAACAAATCTAACCAGAGGCTAGATCAAATATTTATTCAACAACAGAAAGGAAAAATATTGGGTTGTCTCCCAACAAGCGCTTTTCTTTAAAGCCTTTTAGCTAGGCATTGATAATTTTAAGGATGCTCACATGAAAGACAAGAATTGAAGCGCAAAGAGAGCATCATGAAACACGTGACAAACACATCTAAGTCTAACATACTTCCTATGCATAGGCATATTATATGCAAACAAATTTGCAAGGCAAGCAAAAACTAGCATATGCAAGGAAGTGGAAAGAAACAATAGCAATCTCAACATAACGAGAGGTAATTTAGTGAGACAAAAATTTCTACAACCATACTTTCCTCTCTCATAATAGTTACATGTAGGATCATAGGAAAATTCCACAAAATAGCTATCACATAACATATTCTCAACACGATCCACATACATGCGAAGTTGACACTCTTCCAAAATAGTGGGATTATCATTAACTAAAGTCATGACCTCTCCAAACCCACTTTCAATACTATTGCAAACATTATTATCAATCTCATATTCATCATGGGGCTTAAATAAATTTTCAAGATCGTAAGAAGAATCACCCCAATCATGATCATTGCAACAAGTAGTGGACATAGCAAAACTAGCATCCCCAAGCTTAGGGTTTTGCATATTATTAGCACAATTGACATTAATAGAATTTATAATATCATCATTGCAATCATGCTTTTTATTCAAAGATCTATCATTAGTCACTTCATAAATTACTTCATCACAATTTTCGGATTCACGAATTTCAAGCAAAACTTCATAAAGATAATCTAGTGCACAAAACTCACTAGCAATTGGTTCATCATAATTGGATCTCTTAAAAAGATTGGCAAACGGATGAGGATCCATAGATCTTAGGTTCTCTATTTAGCAATAAATACACAACTATTCCAACCAAACGAGCAAACGAGCCAGGTAAGACATCAAGGCAAATGAGAGAGAAGCGAAGAAAACGGCAAGGGGTGAAGTGGGGGAGAGGAAGACGAGAGGCAAATGGCAAATAATGTTATGCGAGGGATAAGAGTCTGTGATGGGTACTTGGTATGTATTGACTTGTGCGTAGACTCCCCGGCAACGGCGCCAAAAATGGCTCATTGTTGGGAGATCAAATCTTGACTTGACTTGGTGTAAGCCTCCCCGGCAACGGCGCCAGAAATCTTTCTTGCTACCTCTTGAGCACTGCGTTGGTTTTCCCTTGAAGAGGGAAGGGTGATGCAGTAAAGTAGTGTAAGTATTTCCCTCAGTTTTGAGAACTAAGGTATCAATCCAGTAGGAGGCCACACGCAAGTCCCTCGTACCTACACAAACAAATAAGAACCTTGCAACCAACGCGATAAAGGGGTTGTCAATCCCTTCACGGCCACTTGCAAAAGTGAGATCTGATAGAGATGATAAGATAATATTTTGGTATTTTTATGATAAAGACTAAAAGTAAAGAAAGAAAAAATAAACGGTAATAGAAATAACGATAGATTAATATGATAGAGAATAGACCCCAGGGCCATAGGTTTCACTAGTGGCTTCTCTCAAGATAGCATAAGTATTGCGGTGGGTGAACAAATTGCTGTCGAGCAATTGATAGAATTGAGCATAGTTATGAGAATATCTAGGTATGATCATGTATATAGGCATCACGTCCGTGACAAGTAGACCGACTCCTGCTTGCATCTACTACTATTACTCCACACATCAACTGCTATCCAGCATGCATCTAGAGTATTAAGTTCATAAGAACAGAGTAACGCTTTAAGCAAGATGACATGATGTAGAGGGATAAACTCAAGCAATATGATATAAACCCCATCTTTTTATCCTCGATGGCAACAATACAATACGTGTCGTTTCCCCTACTGTCACTAGGATCGAGCACCGCAAGATTGAACCCAAAGCTAAGCACTTCTCCCATTGCAAGAAAGATCAATCTAGTAGGCCAAACCAAACTGATAATTCGAAGAGACTTGCAAAGATAACAAATCATACATAAAAGAATTCAGAGAAGATTCAAATATTGTTCATAGTTAATCTTGATCATAAACCCACAATTTGTCGGATCTCGACAAACACACCCCAAAAGAAGATTACATCGAATAGATCTCCAAGAGAATCGAGGAGAACTTTGTATTGAGATCCAAAGAGAGAGAAGAAGCCATCTAGCTAATACCTATGGACACGAAGGTCTGAGGTAAACTACTCACACAACATCGGAGAGGCTATGGTGTTGATGTTGAAGCCCTCCGTGATCAATGCCCCCTCCGGCGAAGCGCCAGAAAAGGCCCCAAGATGGGATCTCACGGGTACAGAGAGTTGCGGCGGTGGAAATAGGGTTTCGGCTCCTGTTCTGATGTTTCCAGGGTATATGAGTATATATAGGCGAAAGAGGTCGATCAGGAGAGCTACGAGGGGCCCACGAGGGTGGGGGCGCGCCTAGGGGGGCAGGCGCGCCTCCCTACCTCGCGGCCTCCTCGTTGATTGCTTGACGCCCACTCCAATTTCTCTGGATCATGTTTGTTCCAAAAATCACATTCCCGAAGGTTTCATTCCGTTTGGACTCCGTTTGATATTCCTTTCCTTCGAAACATTGAAATAGGAAAAATAACAGAAATTTGGGCTGGGCCTCCGGTTAATAGGTTAGTCCCAAATATAATATAAAAGTGTATAATAAAGCCCATTGAACATCCAAAACAGATAATATAATAGCATGGAACAATAAAAAATTATAGATACGTTGGAGACATATCACTCTAGTACATCCGTTGCATGGCAATCCCTACTCACTCACATTGATATCTATTGATGGGCATCTCCATACCCCGTTGATACACCTAGTTGACGTGAGACTATCTCCTTCTTTTTGTCTTCTCCACAACCACCGTCTATTCCACCTATAGTGCTATGTCCATGGCTCACGCTCACGTATTGCGCGAAAGTTGAAAAAGTTTGAGAACATCAAAAGTATGAAACAATTGCTTGGCTTGTCATCGGGGTTGTGCATGATTTAAATATTTTGTGTGATGAAGATGGAGCATAGCTAGACTATATGATTTTGTAGGGATAAGCTTTCTTTGGCCATGGTATTTTGAGAAGACATAATTGCCTTGTTAGTATGCTTGAAGTATTATTGTTTTTATGTCAATATTAAAGTTTTGTTTTGAATTATACGGATCTGAACATTCATGCCACAATAAAGAAATTACATGCATAAATATATTAGGTAGCATTCCACATCAAAATTTCTGTTTTTATCATTTACCTACTCGAGGACGAGCAGGAATTAAGCTTGGGGATGCCTGATACATCTCCAACGTATCTATAATTTTTGATTGTTCCATGTTACTCCCTCCGTTCCTTTATATAAGGTGCATTTTTTTACAAAAATTTCACAATGTAAGGTGTATTTGTTGTAATCTCACTTAATCCCTCTTTTACCACCCCCCCCACCGCCACATACATGGTAGCTATCCTCCTGATGCTAAAATCAAGCCAAGCACTTAATGCGTTTGTTGGGAAAAAAAGGCCCCCATCATTAATTAGGAAAATGTATATCCTCCCGTCCCATGCAATCCCATTATTTTAGTGTTTCCTTTTGAGAGCGTATAGAACAATTTTCTCTACCTGATCCAAGCCTTCTCCTTTCTCCTGAGAACAGAAAACATCACACGAACAAAACTTCTGAACGGACGCCCTTTCTCTTCCACCATGGATCCGTTCACGCTAGAGGAACATAGGTTCAACTCGTTGCTGCATGTTTTTAGCCAATAGGATGATCCCGCTATGGAACTGTTCAGTCAGGTGGAAGAAATGGATGAGTCCTTGGGCCTGTTTAGTGAGGTGCAAGACCACGGCCGGTGTCTCGCCGAGGACTCGTCGTCTCTGTTGTCCGACGTGAAGCTCAGCGACCAGATTTTGCATGATGCGGCCACGACCGACAACGGCGGTGTCCAACAAGCCGGGCTATTGCGCACACATGGTGCTCGACATCCGGTCTGTAACTTCTTCCAAGGCGGGAATCGCCACCGTCAACGAGGTCGTGAACTGCGCGGTGTCCGAACCGTACGCCGCATCGGCCTCTTCAAGCATGCCATGTCAAGCAATGCTCGGCGCACTGACCTTTGCCGTATGTACGGAATATCCGTCATGTCAAATAGCATCACCTATTTTTGGTTACTCCCACTTATATGTTTGCTCTTATCCATCAAATAACACCACTTCTATGCTGGATTCACCGGCGGCTTGCACTGTATTCCATCCTCTACGTGGCCTCGTCCACCAGCGCCTCGGCGATCGACCTGAGCAGAGATGGTGACACAACGGGTCAAGTACTACCCCGGAGTACATGATCTGGTTCAAGGAGTATGGAATACATACAATACGTACCTGTGAAGCATGCGTTGCATCCACTGCGTGGCCGGGTCCGTCTGCATGTTGGCCTCGCGCGCGTCCCCGCCCGCCGGCGCGTTGGCCGTGGCCGTCCCCGTGTCCACACCCGCGTTGGCCGTGCCCGCGTCCGCGCCCGCCTGCGCCTTGGCCGTGCCCACGTCCGCGCCCGCCGGCACGTTGGCCGCGCCCCGCGTCTTCTGCCGGCGTGCGTACGTCAAGTCGCCCGTGCTCCGCAGAAGCAGCTCGCGTGTGTTCAAGGAGGTCCGCCTCATCATCAGCTTCTTTGCTGGCATGAAGTCGATCATGCTCGCCTCCATTGCCGTCATGGAGGTAATGCTCAACTTCTACATGGAGCCCGCAATGAAAAAATTATCTCGCTATTACTGCAAAAAGGTGAGATTGCACAAGAACATACCGTCGTCGGAGTCATCAGAAGCTAGCCAGTCATAGTCGTATCCAAGATCACAGGCCCTGTCTTCGTTCTCCTCAATTGAATCCCAATTAGGTGCTGGATGCAAGTCTAGATCAACCATGTTTTCTGTTGGCCACGTACTGGAAGAAGGGGGAAATGAAGAAAAACAGGGGGAGTTCACTCATTTTGTACACGAGAACATATTTTGAAATCTTCATTCTGTTGGCGCCAAGTGACTTCCCTCCCTTTTTCTGTTTGCCGCGCGAGCTCATTTTCCTATAGGAGGCAACACAGTTATGTGCATCGCTGATTTCTTGGGATATGGGGATTGCATGTGCCATGCAAGGCCGGCAGCGTATCTGCATTCAGTGGAGGCTCACCTAATTGATTTCCAACGCTAAATTAATACTAGGGGTAGTATTGTCCTAGATGCTCCAAAAATTGCTGCCTTGGTCACCGAGCTGGAAAAAATGCACCTTAGATAAAGGAACGAAGGGAGTATTATATTATCTGTTTTGTATGTTTTATATGCATTATTATGCTACTTTATATTATTTTTGGGACTAACCTATTAACCTAGAGCCCACTGCCAGTTCTTGCTTTTTCCTTGTTTTTGAGTTCCGCAGAAAAGGAATACCAAACGGAGTCCAAACGGAATAAAAACTTTCGCGATGATTTTTCTTGGACCAGAAGACATCCAGAGGACTTTGAGTGCAAGTCAGGGAAGCCATGAGGCGGCCACAAGGACGGAGGGCGCGCCCCCACCCTTGTGGCCCCCTCATGACTCTGCCGACCTATTTCTTCCGCCTATATATTCCCATATATCCCAAAACCAACAGAGAGAGCCATGAAAACACTTTTCCACCGTCGCAACCTTCTGTACCCATGAGATCCCATCTAGGGACCTTTTCCGGCGTCCTACTGGAGGGGGATTCGATCACAAAGGGCTTCTACATCAACCCTATTGCCCTTCCGATGAAGCGTGAGTAGTTTACCACAGACCTACGAGTCCATAGCTAGTAGCTAGATGGCTTCTTTTCTCTCTTTGATTCTCAATAGCATGTTCTCCTCTATGTTCTTGGAGATCTATTCGATGTAATACTTTTTTGTGGTGTGTTTGCCGAGATCCGATGAATTGTGGATTTATGATCAGCTTATCTATGAATATTATTTGAATCTCCTCTGAATTCTTATATGCATGTTTTGATATCTTTGTAATTCTCTTCGAACTATCGGTTTGGTTTGGCCAACTAGATTGGTTTTTCTGGCAATGGGAGAAGTGCTTAGCTTTGGGTTCAATCTTGTGGTGTCCTGTCCCAGTGACAATAGGGGCAGCAAGGCACGTATTGTATTGTTGTCATTGAGGATAAAAATATGGGGTTTTCATCATATTGTTTGAGTTAATTCCTCTACATCATGTCATCTTGCTTAATGCGTTACTCCATTCTTTATGAACTTAATACTCTAGATGCATGCTGGGTAGCGGTCGATGTGTGGAGCAATAGTAGTAGATGCAGAATCGTTTCGGTCTACTTGACACAGACGTGATGCCTATATTCATGATCATTGCCTTAGATGTCGTCATAATTATGCGCTCTTCTATCAATTGCTCGGCAGTAATTTGTTCACCCACCGTAACATTTTCTATCTTGAGAGAAGCCTCTTGTGAAACCTATGCCCCCCGGGTCTATTTTCCATCATATAAGTTTCCGATCTACAATATTAGTTTCCTATTTACTCCTTTTGCAATCTTTACTTCTCCGTTCTATAAACCAAAAATACTAAAAATATTTACTTTACCATTTATCTATCTCTATCAGATTTCACCTTTGCAAGTAATCGTGAAGGGAATGACAACCCCTTTATCGCGTTGGGTGCAAGTTGTTGATTGTTTGTGCAGGTATTTGGTGACTTGTGCGTTGTCTCCTACTGGATTGATACCTTGGTTCTCAAACTGAGGGAAATACTTACTCTACTTTACTGCATCACCCTTTCCTCTTCAAGGCAAAAACCAACGCAAGCTCAAGAAGTAGCACCCACCATAAGCAAATCCTGAACATATTGCAAACCCTACAACAGGGATCCCCCACGCTTGAGCTACATGCAGAGCACCATAGGACAACACCAATAATAAAACATTCAACTCAAACCAATCACGGTCATCAATCAACCCATAGGACAAAACAGATCTACTCAAACATTATAGGATAGCCATACATCATTGGGAAATAATATATAGCATTGAGCACCATGTTTAAGTAGAGATTACAGCGGGTAAAAGAGAGGTTACACCGCTACATAGAGGGGGGAGAGTTGGTGATGATTGCGGTGAAGTTGTTGGTGTAGATCACCGTCACGATGATGGCCCCGGCGGCGTTCCGGCGCCACTAGGAGAGAGGGGGAGAGAGCCCCCACTACAAAAAAAGACACATCCATGACATTTTGGGCCGAACGAATTTTTTTCCTGTCATGCTTATGACACTTATATGACGATAATTGTGACAAAACTCAGTATCATCATAGATGTGGTGGGCTCCTACTTCTATGACAAAAAATCATGACAGAAAATGGGCTTTTCATCCTGGGCGGGCCGGAGACGCAACTGCAGGACATTCTTTGGGCCGTCCATGACGGAAAAAACTGTGGTAGATACGAGGGCGAGGAAAATATCGGGGAGTTCCTGGTTACGGTGGGTGGTCGGGGCTGAGCAATGTGCGTTTCTCTCGTACACGTACGCACGTAGGTGTGAGGCGTTGGGGTCTAACTGAACCCGAGCGATTGCACTGCAGGCTATGCGTTACTGAACCCGAGCGATTGATTGATCACTAGCTATTAACTGAACCAGATCGAGCGATTTCTTCGCTACTGCTGCTAACTGAAGCTGATCGAACGTGCTGCCTCTTGATGAATAGTGAGTATTGTTGGGGGTTGGATGAACAGTTCCCGATGGGGGTTGGATGAACAGGACCCTGTGGTAGTAGAGGCCGTTGCTGCTGGATGAACAGGACCCTGATCGAGCCGGTTGGGGGTGGATGAACAGGACCCCGTGGAGGGCTGGATAAATAGCAGCCGGTGGAGGGCTAGTTGAACAATAGCTGGTGGAGGGCTGGATGAACAGTAGCCCTTGGAGGGCTGATTGAACAGGACCTTGTGGAGAGGGCTGGTTGAACAGTAGCCGGTGGAGGCTGGATGAACAGGAGCCTGTGGATGAACAGTAGCTGGTGGAGGCAGGAGGGAGATGTCGTGGATGAAGAGTCGTAGGTGGAGGCTGGAGGAGGTCGATGGTGGATGAACAGTAGCCCGTGGAGGATGGAGCGAGGCAGTAGATGGTGGATGAACAGTAGCCCGTGGAGTCCCGTTTTGCGGTACGCCACACCCCTCCCTATCAACAGGATCCCAGTTTCGACCATAGGAGGTCAAAGAGAAGTCTGTTTCCTCCGTTTTACGGTACGCCACACCCCTCCCGATCAACAGGACCCCATTTCGACCGTAGGAGGTCCAAGAGAAGTCCGTTTCCTCTGTTTTGTGGTACGCCAGACCCCTCCCGGTGAACAGGATCCTGTTTCGACCGTAGGCGGTCGAACACAAGGCTGTTTCCTTCGTTCTGCAGTACGCCAGGCCTCGTTTCGGATGTTCCGTCCAATCCGGTTGGCTCCCGATGAACACGACACATTCCGTTGCCTCCCGATGAACACAACAACGCAGTTTCTCCATTCCGACCCAGCCGGTTGGCTGTCGATGAACAGGACGCCGTCGCTGCCTCTCCATGTACACGAGCCCTGGTCGTACGTATGCACGAGTAGGCATTCGAGACCCTGCCCGTATGTACGTACATGGCCGTATTTACTTTCTTGCACCCTGGCTGTACGTACGTGTACACGATATTGACGGGACTGCCTGACATGCTATGTCTGCGCCTCTACTACGACACGTGCACTTCCTTACTCGGCCACGGTTCATTGCTGCAGCCTGCAGACAGACCTATCGACCAGTATGTATGTACACATTCGCGACCAAAATGAAAACGCTACGTAAACTTTGACCAGGTGGGTCCCGACTGTCAGGGAGGATAAGGAGGCACTTCCTTGCGTGTTAAGATGTAGCTGGTGGGTCCCAACAGCCAGGGGGAAACATTTTTTGTGAAATACGGTGGTCCGTCTGCTGGGTCCCTGCTGTCAGGTGGAGGAATCATTATTTTGCGCGTAATAAGGAGGCACTTCCTTGCTGCGGCCGTGGACCTAGCTGTCAGCCTCTCCACGTACAGTACTCTTCTGATGGAAGTCTTTTCCTTGACCACATTGATCACGCCGTGCCGAGAGCAGCAAGGCGGTGGACGACGGCGAGGCCTAGGATGGGGACGGCGCAGAGCCGGGGAAGACGCGGAAGTGGATGCCCACGTGATGAGGAGTACGAGGGTTAACTGGTTCGGCTGCGGTGTGAGGGTGTCGTCGCCGCAGAGTAACAGGGGGTGTGTGTGAGTAGAGGGATGGCCGGGCTAGCGGTGGGAGTAGTAGGGGTGGTGAGGCCTCCGCGGCATGAGATACGGTCACGGGAGGCAGGAGCACGCGATGGTTTGGACGGCTGGAGCAAGAAAATCAGAGGTTGAAGAAGCAGGACGACCGTTGGATGTTAACAATCCAACGGTCACTCGTGATAGAATTGTTCGTTGACTAAGTTGACAACGCCCTCCCTACGCGTCAACTTAGTAGGGCCACAAGTCAGACTCCAAATCTGGTGGGCCCAGCTGTCATGGGGAGCACTCATTATTTTTTGCTTAATAAGGAGGCACTTCCTTCCATGCCAAGATATAGCTGGTGGATCCCAGCTGTCATTGGGTGGATTCATTCTTTTTGGCGTAATAAGGAGGTACTTGCTTGCGTGCAGCCATGGACCATGTGGGTCCCAACTATCAGCCTCTCCATGTACATCCCTCTTCTGATGTTGTCGTTTGTTGATAATGTGGACCACGCCGTGCCGAGAACACCAACGCGATGGACAATGGCGAGACCCAGGAAGGGAATGACCCGGAGGCAGGGAAGCCACAACAGTGGAGGGATGTGGGTGAGTAGAGGGATGGCCTGGCCAGCGGTGGGAGTAGTAGGGGGCGGTGAGGCCCACGCGGCTGCACAGCCGGCCACGGGAGGCGGGAGCAGGCGGTCCTGCCGGCGCTGGATTTGGCGGCTGGAGCAAGAAGATCAGAGATTGAAGAAGCACAACGGCCGTTGGATTGACATCCAACGGTTACATCTGCTAGAATCGTTTGTTGATGTATATAATAAGTAAAAAAATCTTGCACACGCGTCAACTTAATAGGCCCACAAGTCAGACCATTACCTATTTTTTTAATAATTTACAGCTCATTGCAACTTCTTATCCAATTTATTGCAGTCCATTATTTTTTGTTGGCCAGGGCTAAAAATTTAAACAAAATTTTGCATATTTCTATGGGGTCCAAACTATTTTAAATACCGAAATGTCGAGCCAGATTTAAAGAATTTGGAGATAAATTTAAATTAGATTAAAGCCCAGTGAAATTGGAATATGAAAATGTGAAAAAATTCAGAAATTATAAAGTAATTGCCAATTTGTCGTCTGTTTTTTATATTTACAGCCCATTTCATATTACTTTCAATATTTGCAGCCGTCTTGAAAGAGTTGCAGCCCATCAGGGCGTAGAAAAATAAGTAGGCCTGGATTGGGTATTCTTCAGAAAAAATAAACTGGGCTCATTTTCACAAAGAAAAAATAGTTGGGCTGGTCATGTGGTGAACGTAAAATATAACCCTAGGCTAGACGGGCCACAACCCAGTTGAAACCCTGCTCCATCTCAACAATAACAAAAAAATACTGCTGGAGCAGCTACATCCTAGGTGTCAGCCGAGCTTGTGTTGTTCTCTTGTCTATTGACTATATACGCTGACAATGTCGTGGATCCCAGATGTCAGGAAACCACTAGGAGGAAGCATTTTCTTTTTCTATACGCTGACAATGGAGTATATATAACAAAAAATGAGGAACTTCCTTGCGTACGGCCATGGACATGGTGGGCCCCTACTGTCATCCTCTCCACGTACAGTCCTCTCCTAATTCTTCTTGTTTGTTGATCATACTGGCAACGAGAGAGGGCGGTGCCGCGGCGAGCGCACCAAAGCACGCAGAGGACGACGGCAAGGCCTCGGACGTCGGCATTAACGATTTAGGAGACGGTGGGCGGCAATGCATGCGCTGAGGCACAGCCAGTCGTGGGAGGCGGAACTAGGCGGCCCCGATGGCGCTGGTTTGGTTTTGGCGGCTGGAGGAAGACATGACTGTAGGAACATGACACATTGTAAAAGCACCAGGAGTACTTAACAATCTTAACTGAAACCAGCAGGGGCACTTGACAACCATAGCTGAAAGCAGTATGAGTACTTATACAGGTTCAACCGTACAAAGCACGCCTGGAACAGTGCTAGTTTGCCTGCAGTTAACCAAGGGTGAGGCCACCAAGCCCCAGGACAAGGCCTAGGCGACACCCCGCCCATCCACAACCTTCTGAAAGCGGCTTCATCTCGCAATGTGGTCAATAAATAGGATATTCGCTTTAGAGCCATCGAAAAGCATGAGCATAACCTTCTGTCCTGTTCTCCAAGATGGACGAGCCTTCATTATTTGAAATTACTCATGAATAAGTATCTTTTCACCTCCAAGGGTAATGGAGTAGGTCGACATAAACATCATGTTGTGACCAAGCGCAAGTCTGGCCCCACCAAGGTTAGGCATCTGTATAGGAACAATAGAACTGGGCAGTTTCTGTTTCATGAAGATCACAGCTGTAAAACTGTGTATAAGCTAGAGTTTATGAACAACATATATAACAGAAAACATCTCGTACCATAAGTTTCTCGACACAGTTGGACCTGTTCAACGTATGCAGCAGTGGCACACATATCCCATGTGGCCATCCACCATTGAAACGCCCCACAAGGACCTCAAGACGATCAATAAAGTGTAGGAACTTGTGGATGTCGTCCCAGTCACTTCAGTACCATCAGTAGCAGTTGAGTTCTTATAGAATAACAAACGAGTAGCCTGCTTAACTTTGAAATAACCTACACGTGCCACCAGTTATAAGAAATATTAGTTATAAGTAGCATCTTCGTGAGAGAAGGGAATCACAAATCGTTGCTACGTCTAAAGTTAAATTATGATTAGTTAGACAGAAGAGGTGGATTAAGAAGTAATCGAGGCAACAAGCAAGAACCAGATACAAAACTAACATGGATGAACTACTGGAACGACGTCGGGGTGGAAGATCATAGTGAAGATGAGACCAGGTTCTGCTATTCCCATCAACATTCGCGCGCCAACTTTCAGTCCGTAACACTTGAGGAAGTTTATCCAAGTTCGGCCATAAAAAAAAGCAGCGGTCTTCTTGGTTCATGAACCCAACTCGGAACTTATATCCATGGCTTGTCTTCAATGTGACCATTAAACTGGTGTATTCAGTTATGGCAAGGCCAACCATCTTGAGTACATGTGTTCTGGTAGAGCAAGGAATGCACTGCAAGAAAAATAATATGAGGACTAGAAATAATGTCCTCCTTCACGTCAGTGTTGGCCATGATACCAGTACCTTTTATCCCAATATAGCAATCCAAATTTCCAAATTAGTCGACAGCATGTTCAAGAAACCCACCCTCTGAATAGAAAAGAGGATTCTAGGAACATATTGTGCGTGTTTTAAAATCATGTGTTAGGATGAGAAGGAACAAGTGTGGTGTCTTGCCGAGGGCGCAGAAACCTGTAGGGTCCTCGCACTTTTGGCACTGCAAATGAAACACACTAGGTTTAGTAGGAAGAAAAATGCATCAATGGCAGTGGCTACCATCCTAGGATTACCCGTGACCAAGGGACTTTGATTTATCGGGGATGGATGAAGAATTCGTACCTGGTTCTCCATGATAAAACCCTATGCAATCGCCGAGAGGGGGTTTTCTCTGAACAAGCAGACGAGGGAGAAGGGGATTCGGGCCCAGTGAAATATTGTTGCTTCGTCCATCCAGCTTACTGCTAAAGCTGGAAAGGTGGGGGTTTTGTGATTTGACGGCTCATTGGGCATTATTGTGGTGCTACGACCGGGGTGAGTCTACCGTGCAGTTGTGCACTCTAATTTGGTGCATGGCATGTGGACCCTATTGCCGGATGACCCACATATCAGCGAAAGGAAGTAGAAAGGCAGGAATAACTAGTTACACATAAATATATTTTTGACAGAGAGATACTCCCTCTGTAAAGAAATATAAAATTTTTTTATGTCACAACTTTATACATAAGAGAAATCAAGGGGAATATATATAACATAATATGGGGGTTCAGCTGAGAATATAATACTCAGACAGGCTCACGGTTTTGGACTTTGGGCCATAGGTCGGTGGGCTTGCATGTTTGGGGGCCCATGTGTTCTAACTCAGCGCATTTCATATTGCAAGCGATCGGTGCGCCGCTGGTTTTAGATGCGGTCGCAAGGCGAATACAAAAAATTGAATAAAGCATGGCAGTTGTTAGAACGAAATCGAACAACAGTTCCTAACCAACAATCAGAGTTGCAATTCTTTCATGATATCCTACGTGATAAATAATACTGTCGTACTACTTATACACACAGGACACTTGTTTCACCACGCCATATTATTACATCAAAATCTCTCGGAGGATAGATCAGTTCAGCAGTTGCGTGCTGCTACTGAAGAATTTCAAAGTTGATTTGGACCAGCTCTCCTTGCCGAGAAAGTTCGATTTTGACATCATCCCCTACCGCAAGATTTTATTTAGATTTGAACCTTGACCATCCTTTAGCATCAATCATCATGTGACCATACTTCGTACTTATGGTATATTGAGCAAGTTCATTCACACCAAGGTTGCACATGGTAAGAGAAACTTGGCCACGGTCGCCCGGATTGTTGAACGACTCCCTTGTTGATCTAGGAATTCTCTGTTTGCAAACAAGAAGACATACACAATCAGTTAGATCAACACAGTGAATCATGTGAAACAACATGGAAAGAAAAAAGAACGAAGCACTTGGGCGGCCAATGCTTACCAAGAAGGTGAGATGTCGGTTTTTGTAAGGACTTTGGTATATGCAGTGCAAACTGCAGCCCAGTCTATTGTTGGTGCAACTGCTGGTTCCGTTGCCGCTGCACGGGACAGAGCAGATGCAAGTGCAACTTCAAGTGTTGGTGCAGGTGTCGGAGCCGTTCCTGGTGCCCGTCCCGGTGCGACTCGTAGTGCCGCTGCTGCTGCCGGAGATGGTGCTCCTTGTGGAGCTGGTGCCGGTGTCAGAGCAGGTGCCGATGTCGATGCTCGATCCTCCGGCAGATCAGCCTGATCTGCTGACGCAGTCGGTGCCTAATCCTCAGGTGGATCGGTCTGAGTTCACTACAAAAAAAGACACATCCGTGACATTTTGGGCCGAACGAATTTTTTTCATACTTATGACACTTCTATGACGATAATTGTGACAAAACCCGGTATCATCATAGATGTGGTGGGGTCCTACTTCTATGACAAAAAATCATGACAAAAAATGGGCTTTTCATTCTGGGCGGGCCGGAGACGCAGTTGCATGACATTCTTTGGGCCGTCCATGACGGAAAAAACCGTGGTAGAAGCAAGGGCGAGGAAAATATCGGGGTGTTCCCGGTTACGGTGGGTGGTCAGGGCCGAGCGATGCGCATTTCTCTCATACACGCACGCTCGTGGGTGCGAGGCATTGGGCTCTAACTGAACCCGAGCGAGGCGTTGGGCTCTAACTGAACCCGAGAGATTGCACTGCAGGCTACGCGTTACTGAACCCGAGCGATTGATCGATGGCTGTTAACTGAACCCGATCGAGCGATTCCTTCGCTACTGCTGCTAACTGAAGCCGACCGATGCTGCCTCTGGATGAACAATGAGCGTTGCTGGGGGGGTTTGGATGAACAGTTCCCGGTGGGGGTGGATGAACAGGACCCCGTTGTGTTGCCTCTGGATGAACAGGACCCCGATCGATCGAGCCGGTTGGGGCTGGATGAACAGGACCACCCAGTGGAGGACTAGATAAACAATAGACGGTGGAGGGCTGGATGAACAGTAGCCCGTGGAGGGGTGGTTCTGTCGGATCACGGGTTCTGGCAAAACCCTTAAGGTTCGAACTCTAGGGTGCGCGCCAAGTTCTCCCCCTACCGATCCACGTCCTAGCTTGCTCAAGGGCAAACTCAACGAACTCACAACACGAGGGACGCAAGATTTATACTGGTTCGGGCCACCATTGTGGTGTAATACCCTACTCCAGTGTGGTGGTGGTGGATTGCCTCTTGGGCTATGGATGAACAGTTACAAGGGGAAGAACAGCCTCCTGAGGTTGTGATGTTCTTGCGCTCTGTGTGTGGGTGAGGATTACTCTCTCTGGGTGAGGATACTCTCTGTGGGTGAGGATTACTCAAGATGAGATGCCCCCTACGGTGGTGGCTAGTTCTACTTATATAGGCCCTGGTCCTCTTCCCAAATATTGAGCGGGACGTGGACAGGGCTGGTTGAACAGTAGCCGGTGGAGTAGCACGCGGTGGAGGCCGGATGAACAGGAGCCCGTGGATGAACAGTCGCAGGTGGAGGCTAGAGGAGGTCGACGGTGGATGAACAGTAGCACGTGGAGGCTCGAGGGGGTCGATGGTGGAGATGAACAGTATCCCGTGGAGTCCCGTTTTGCGGTACGCCACACCCCTCCCGATGAACAGGACCCCCGTTTCGACCGTAGCGCTCCAACACAAGTCCGTTTCCTCCGTTTTGCGGTACGCCACACCCCTCCCGATCAACAGGAGCCGCGTTTCGACCGTAGGAGGTCCATTTCCTCCGTTTTGCGGTACGCCAGACCCCTCCCGATGAACAGGATCCCGTTTCGAACGTGGCCGGTCGAACACAAGGCCGTTTCCTCCGTTCTGCGGTACGCCAAGCGTCGTTTCCGTCCAAGCCCTCCCGATGAACACGACGACGCATTCTGTTCTGACCCAGCCTATTGGGTCCCCATGAACACGACGACGACGCTGTTTCTCCATTCCGGCCCAGCCATGTATACGAGCCCTGGCCATACGTATGCGCGTGTAGGCGTTCGAGACCCTGCCTGTATGTACGTACGTGGCCGTATTTTCTTTCTTGCACACCGGCCGCTGTACGTACGTGTACATGCTACGTGCGCACCTCTACTACGACACGTGCGCGTCTCTACATCGACCAGTATGTATGTACAAGTTCGCGACCAGAATGACAATGCTATGTTTCGACCAGGTGGGTCCCGATTGTCAGGCACCTCCTTGCGTGCGAAGATGTAGCTGGTGGGTCCCAGTAGTCAGGGGGCGAATCATTTTTTTTCAGACGCACTTCCTTGCGTGCGAAGATGTAGCTGGTGGGTCCCTGCAGTCAGCGGGAAATGTTTTTTTCCCGAAATACGGTGGCCCGTCCGGTGGATCCCCGCTGTGAAGTGGAGGAATAATTTTTTTGCACGTAATAAGGAGGCACTTCCTTGCTGCGGCCATGGACCCAGCTGTCAGCCTCTCCACATATAGTCCACGTCCGATGGAAGCCATTCCTTGACCACGTTGACCATGCCGCGCCGAGAGCACCAGGGCGGTGGACGACGGCGAGGCCTAGGAAGGGGACGACGCGGAGCCGGGGAAGACGCGGCAGTGGAAGCCCGCGCTGAGAGGAGTACGAGGGTTCACTGGTTCGGCTGCGGTGTGAGGCTGTCATCGCCGCAGAATAAGAGGGGGTGTGGGTGAGTGGAGGGATGGCCTGGCTAGCTATGGGAGTAGTAGGGGGCGGTGAGGCCTCCGTGGCAGCACAGCCGACCATGGGAGGCAGGAGCACGAGGCACGACCGGTGCTAGTTTGGGCGACTGGAGCAAGAAGACCAGAGGTTGAAGAAGCACTACGGCCGTTGGATGGACATCGTACGGTCACTGGAGCTAGATTCGTGCATATTGACTAAGTTGACAAAGCCCTCCATCCCCGTCAACTTAGTAGGCCCACAAGTCAGCCTGCCACTATAATGGGTCCCATCTAACAGGGGGAGTATTCATTTTTTTCTGCGTAATAAGGAGGCACTTCCTTGCGTGCGAAGATATAGCTAGTGGGTCCGAGCTGTCAGCGGCGGTAACATTTTTTTCACGAAATACAGAGGCCCTTTCGATGGGTCCCACATGTCAGGTGGAGGAATCATTATTTTGCGCGTAATAAGGAGGCATTTCCTTGCATGCGGCCATGGACCCAGCTGTCAGCCTCTCCACGTACAGTCCACTTCAGATGCATGTCGATCGTTGACCATGTTGACCAGGCCGCGCTGAGAGCACCAGGGCGGTGGACGACGGCGAGGCCTAGGAAGGGAACGACACGGAGCCAGGGAAGACTCGGCAGTTGTTTCCCATGCGGAGGGGAGTACGACTGTATGAGGGTTTACTGGTTCGTTTGCTGTCGCCGGAGAATAACAGCAGGTGTGGGTGAGTAGAGGGATGGCTAGGCCAGCGATGGGTGTACGGTGGGGCGGTGAGGCCTGCGCGGCAGCACAGCCGGCCGTGGGGAGGAGGGAGCAGGCAGTCCCGCCGGCGCTTGTTTGAGCGGCTGGAGCAGGAAGAGCAGAGATTAAAGAAGCACGACGGCCGTTGGATGGACATCCAACAGTCACTGCTTGTGCGTCAGCCTTTTTTTAGGAAAGCCTCAAATCTGTGGAAAACAGCATACAGCCCATCTGCCATTATTTCTAATAATTTACAGCCCATTTCCTAATTCTTAAGGTTTTTTTGGAGCCCATATTCTTTTTGTTAGCATTACAACCCATATTGTGGCCACGGTTAAAAAATTGTACGAAATTTTGCATATTTCGGTGCGGTCCGAACTGTTTTTAATCCTGAAATATCGAGTCACATTCAAACTGATTTTAAAAATAAATGTATATCAATATAAAATCCAACAAATTGTCCATGCATAAAAATCAATGCAATTAAAAATCTCGAAATGAAAAAAAGAAATTTGAAACTAATTGCCGGTTTGATGTGTTTTAAAAATGTACAGCCCATTTCTCATTACTGATAGGCCATTTTCTCGGCCAGCCGAATGAAGCTCTCCTCATCTTGAAAGATTTGCAGCCCAACAAGCCTGACAAAGCGACTTACTTGGCAAATCACAAAAAAACTGGGCTGTGGCCGTGGACCCACCTGCGGCCCTGGACCCAGCTGTCAACCTCTCCACGTACAGTACTCTTCCGATGGAAGTCGGTCGTTGACCACATTGACCATGCCACGCCGAGAGCACCAAGGCGGTGGACGACAACGAGGCCTAGGAAGGGGACGACGTGGAGCCGGGGAAGACGCGGCAGTGGATGCCCATGCGGAGAGGAGTACGAGGGTTCACTGGTTCGGCTGCGGTGTGAGGCTGCCGTCGCCGCAGAATAACAGGGGGTGTGGGTGAGTGGAGGGATTGCCTGGCCAGCGGTGGGAGTAGTAAGGGGGCCACGGGAGGCAGGAGCAGGCGGCACGACCGGCGCTGCTTTGGGCGGCTGGAGCAAGAAGACCAGAGGTTGAAGAAGCACTATGGCCGTTGGATGGACATCGTACGGTCACTGGAGCTAGAATAGTTCATATTGACTAAGTTGACAAAGCCCTCCGTCCCCATCAACTTAGTAGGCCCACAAGTCAGCCACCCACTATGGTGGGTCCCAGCTAGCAGGGGGTATTCATTTTTTATGCGTAATAAGGAGGCACTTCCTTGCGTGCGAAGATATAGCTGGTGGGTCCGACCTGTCAGCGGGGGGAATGTTTTTTTCGCGAAATACAGAAGCCCTTCCCACGTACAGTCCACATACAGTGTGTAATAAGGAGGAACTTTCCTTGCGTGCGACCATGGACCTTGCGGGTCCCAGCCGTCAGGCTCTCCACGTATAGTCCTCTTCCGATGACTCTCGTATGTTGACCACGCCGCGCCGAGCGCACCGAGGCGGTGGACGACGGCGAGGCCCCAGACTGGAACGATCCGGAGATGGGGAAGACGCGGCAGTGGAGTCGCAGTCGGAGAGGAGTGGGAAACTTGACTGGTTTGGGTGCGGGGTGGGCCTACACTCGGCAGAGAATAACAGTAGGTGCAGAGTGGAAGGATGGCCTGGCCATCGGCGGGGTAGCATTTCGCTGAGGAGCGCAAAACAATGCCACTGGACGCCGGAGGCTAGAGCAGGCGGTCCCGGCAGCGCTGGGGGAAGAAGGCGAGAGATTGAAGAAGAATGCTGGCCGTTGGATGTAAATCCAACGCCTTCTTAGGCTTCGACCTACTGGCCCACATGTCAGTCAGTCCATTTGTTTTTTTAGTCCATTTGGTGGGCTGGGTGAAACAATGATGTAGCATCTATGCAGCCCGTTTATATATATGGTAGAATTTAAAACCCATTTGCATTTTTCTCGAAATCCGCGGACTTGCTGGGCTGGGTGAAAATATCATGTTGGGCTAGACGGAGAAATGTTATAAAAACATAAACACATGATTGCACGTCTATTACTCCATTGGTCAGTAAAATCTTTGCAAGCTTATGTACGCAATCACTAGGAGTTAACTTGCCAAGTTATATATAAACAATTATTATTATTATTTTGTAAGAACTTCCAACTTACGAAATAAAATATCATTTTAATTTGATGAGTTAATAGTACGTGGGGTATTATTTTTTTAGGCTAGACGTGGGACAGTTGAGTTGGTTCTAGGGAAAAGTACTGGGAGAAAACTCAGTTTACATCGAAAAAGAAAGTGGGAGAAAATTCAGATATAGGATTAATGAAAACGAAAAATAAAGGAAGTGGGAAGGTCTATAAAATGGTTGGACGAACGACAGGTTTAACGGAAACTTATGTTGTTTCTAATATATGTGTGTGTGTGTGTGTGTAATAAAATAAGATATAAATATAGGTTCAGTTTTGCATTCTTATAGAAAAATAGAACAGAGATGTGCGTCGTCTTGAAAAAACAAACATAACTTGGGCTGCTGATGTTATAGACAAGCTAGGTTGGGAGGCCCAGAGGCCGCTTGATACCTGCTGGATCCAAAAAATGTTGAAACATGTCGTGGGCTGCCCATGTTAAACAACAAAACCTAGGCCATGGACCTGGTGGGCCCGGGGCTGTCAGCCTCTCGACGAACAGTTGTCTCCCGATTCCTCTTGTTTTTCTGACCATGTTGGGAACGACAGACGGCGGCGCCGCGGCTAGAGCACCAAGGCGGAGGACGACGTCGAGACCTCGGACCGAACGAACCAGAGGGGGGGAAGACGCAGGCGGAGGGGAGTATGAGGGTTGACTTGTTCGGGTGCAGGGTGGGCCGGTGGAGCTGCCGCCGCCGGACAATGTGTGGTAGTAGAGGGATGGCCTGGCCAACGCCAGAGGCTATGATGGCCAGCCGTTGTATAGGAAGAGGACGAAAGATTGAACAAAATAAAGAAATACAAATGGATAGGTGGTTGGTCCCATATGTCTGTGTACGAGACCTGCTGGGTCCACCTGAGGAGGGGAATATGTTGGGAGGAAGGAGATTCAAAGCACGGCAGCCGAGTGAACTAGTTTTGTTTAACAAACAAGTGAACTAGTTACATACATAAGCAAATAGCCACTAAAAAAGCAAACAGATTAATGGGTTCTTAAAAGAAATATTTCGGACAAAACAGATAATCACGACACATAGGCTAAGGCATGAAACACTCAGATGATAAAGGTGCTTATAAACAGATAAAGTACAATATCTAGACCTTCCTGGCATGCTTGATCATGACGTTGCGGCTGTCCGTGTACTCGTCGGTTACGGGAAGCAGACATGCCCTCATGTCCAAGGTCTGCCTGTACAGGTCGTAGCATGCGTATGCGTCCTTGGCTGCGTGTGTTATGCAGGCTAGATTCAGAGGTACCTCCCACGTGTTCAGGTCCTTGGTATCGTTGCCTTCTGTCATGTTGGCGTATCAGGGGTTGATGATGGTCTCGGCGAGGTCAACCACGAAGTCCTTCTCTTGCCCGTTGCTGATGATCTTGTATTGCTTCTGGATGTCGACAAGCTTGTTGCACTAGATGGCCGAATCATCGCGTTCTTCCTTCTCTCCACCGTAGCCAAGGTGCAGTCGGCGCTGCCGATGAAACGAGCGAATGCTCTAGAACCTCTGATGGCCATACAGAAGTGGTAGATGAGAACCTTGTCCCGCACACATACCTGGGCGCTGGCGATCCGCTGGTCCCTGTCAGGAGACGAATGGATGGGCACAAGGTCTAGTCCTGCAACCTTGTGCTTTCTCGTCTTGTAGGTACTGCTTGAACTTGGCGAGGCAGAGCTGCACCGAGTCCGGATCGTTGGTGTACATCACATTCAACTTGGTGGAGCCATAGGACTGAACGACGAACTCAAAGGGGAACTCCTTGCTGAAGTCCATATCCAGCAGGCTCACCCCTCGGATCGCATTGGAGTCTCTTCAAGTGAACGAGTGTGTAGGCGGCGGCAGCAGATCATTTTTCAGCTCTTGGGGAACTGGATTCAACAGTAAACTGAGTGTGTACAGGCGACAACAGCTACTACCCTCCCTCGTCCGCTGCACGCCTGGCAGAAGATGCACCCTCGGCGCATTAAAATGCCTCCATTAAGAAACCTACTCCGGCCACACGTCGGTTCACGAGCGGGTCTGTATTGGTACTGTAATAACAGGAGTTAGTGGTCACTTTACTTAAATTTAATTAGCTTTAATAGAAATTTATACTTAAAACAAGCAATGCATTGGCTTGTTCTATCAGTGCCACAGGATCAACATGCACAACAATTAGAATTATTATTCTCAGGACGCACACGATTAGCACATTTGTCGCACTTTCACAAAGATAATACTACCAAGTTTGAACTGTTTGTTATGGTTGTTGTCCTCTGCATCATCATGCCGTGTTTCCCAGCTTGCAAGATTCAGAACCAACAAATAAGATCCAAATAATAAGTACAACAAAGATGCCTACACATCTCATTGATTCCTAGCTTGCAAGATTCAGAACCAACAAATAAGATCCAAATAATAAGTACAACAAACATGCCTACACATCTCATTGATTCCCAGCTTGCAAGATTCAGAACCAACAAATAAGATTCAAATAATAAGTACAACAAAGATGCCTACACATCTCAGTGATTCCCAGCTTGCAAGATTCAGCAACCCATTAGATCCTTTTGATAAAGTGAATATCGGGATTAAATCCATCTTGGCTAGCCATGTCATACAATCGAAGAACTTGGCGAATGCTCTTGACCGTCACAACATCTGTAGTTGAGTATTCCTGTTTGCACAGCACAAACAAGAAGAGCATGATTTCACTTTAATAGTGGCCTCCTTGAACTCAACCTGCAGCTCCACTCGGATGAGGCCTGCCTAGAGTTCCATGATTCAATTCATGCGCCTTTTTCTACAGCTCACCTGAAATGAAGCAAAGATTGCATCATTCAGCTAGCAAGAAGTACTTGCTCGCGTGAGCTAGCAGGTTCTTCTTTAGTAGTTGCACTAAAATTGAGGAACATTAAGGTTGGCTGTCCGGCTCATGTAAGGTGCAACTATAATTTTCTTATCCTTTTGTGCAGTTCCACTAAAATAAAGTGCCATTGTGGTGACAGTGACGGCTCATCTTGCAAAGGCTTATAAAATGTTGCACGAGATTACCAGCAGAACTTGACGGAGATTTTGGAAACTCCAATCACCATTTTGTGCAGTTCCACCAAAATTGAGAGATGTTGCCCACGTGACATTTTAGTTGAACTTCACAAGACACTCATTCCAAAAGAAATGTTTTGTGCAGTTCACCAAAAGGTCACAATAGCAACAAGGTGAAATGGATATCCCTATCTGCACAAAAAGATAGAAAGTAAACAGTTGCTGGTCAATAAGAATATACGAAACATATTCGAAATGAAAAGAAGCATCTTAATTATGTTCATGGCAATCACGCAAGGACAGTAGAAATTTTAAAATGTTAGCAATGCTTCATGTTACCAAAAGGATTACGATCAACAATGAGATTCCTCAAATACGGGATTACTTTAATGGTGGCATTGCTTGTTTACCAGATACAGTAAATCAACAGCAGCTAAAGAGGTTGTTTAAGGGCATGGGACCATGGGGACACCAGGACACTCAGCAGCATAAAGGAGCAACTTATCATACTAGGGAAAATAGCAGGAGTGCCATTTGTAACACAGTTTAATTGCATCTTATCACTGGAGGCATTAGATTAACAATAACACTGCTTAGACATGTCCCTAAGGTAATAGTGTGATCGCTTCATTTTACATGCGCCCTTACATTAACAACAGCAAAAGGTTGGTATAAGGACATGCAACAGTGGACGCATCAGCACAATGTACCTACAAGGAGGCATAAAGTGCTGATGCCGAGTTTGTTCATGCTATGTGAGGGCAGCAAATCTAATCCTAGAGACCTTTTACTATGTGAGGGCAGCAAACCTAATCCTGGAGACCTTGTACTATGTGAGGGCAGCAAATCTAATCCAGGAGACCTTTTACTATGTGAGGGCAGCAAATCTAATCCTGGAGACCTTTTACTATGTGAGGGCATCAAATCTAATCCTGAGACCTTATACTATGTGAGGGCAGCAATTCTAATCCTGGAGACCTTTTACTATGTGAGGGCAACAAATCTAATCCTGGACATACTCTGTTGACTTGTCCACCAGCCGCCACTTTCTATCCTTTTTTCAACCAATAATAGATCTATTCCTTATCCAGTTTGTACTGCGTTTTCCCATTATTTCCCTTTTCAACCAAGAGACCGGTTGGGTATCCGGTCTCTACTACTTTCACCATATTATTTTCTCTTTGAATCAAGTCCTAGATTCATGCTACAACTTTCCCCCCTTTCTTCGTTGTTTGAACAAAGCCCTAGATTCGAATGCATGAAGTAGCTTTACCTCTAATAATACTAAAAATTTAGGTGGCTTTGGAAGAGCTGATGGGAGTAGAAAAAGATGCACATGCAGACACGTGGGGAGCTGGGGCATTAGAGTAAGGCCGCTTTCCAAGAACTTATACCCGAGGGTCGTCGGGGTGTCGGTGGTGGCAGGTCGGATCTGCGGACAATACGGCAGGGAGGAAGAAGGGTCGGAGGACCTCCCGAGCCGGCGCTGTGTCGGAGAGAACGGCACGGGCAGAGGATCGGGTCCCTCCGGCAGCTATGGGTTTCCTCCCTCGCCGGTGATTACCGCGTGAACGATGCACCTAGTCCTCTACACACACCAGCCGAAGGGATCCGACCGAATCTGTGACCAGCGGTGAGCAGAGAGAAAATGTCACTACCGCTGTCTTGTTTATATCTGGAGAGGATGAGAGAATTAAGAGAGCAACCCTAGTAAAACAAGTGCTCAGGCCCCTGCGTACATATATAGTGGAGTGATTATCTTTTTGTCTCCACAACAAGCGTTTCAATTTGTGTACGTGGCATTAAAGAAAAGAAACTCTCTATTTAAGGTGACTACCTATACGACTCCTACTTACTACTAGTAGTAGTAGTATTGTTCACTTGTGCTCCCCGGCCCTCCATTCATTGTACAAATCCACGGGTGAATAAACATACAGTACTAGTATTTATATAGAACGAACAAGCTCGAACTATTTTCGCGTAGTTAAAAGTTGAGGGCGGGGCTTTTCCCGGGCAGTACGCGTGGCAGTTTTCGCGTAGGCGGTTTGACAGAGAGGCGAGGAGGGTGAGGGAGTAGCGGATTCAACTTACTTATTGCTGGAAAGGTCGGGCTGTGCGATTTGACGGTGCGTTACTGCTTGGATCCATGTGTTAGAGTTAGTTTGGGTTAGTTTGAACTCAACTAACCCAAAAATATCCAAACAGGAGGGTTAGTTTGGGTTACTGTTTGGATCCATGTGTTAGAGTTAGTTTGGGTTAGTTTGAACTCAACTAACCCAAAAAAAATCTAACCCACCCAAGAGGTGCTTATTTGGGTTAGTTCTTCTCGGGGCACTAAAAAACACATTTTTCTCTCGCTCTCCCCGCAGCAGATCCCTCCCCACTTGCTCGAAGCTTCTCGTCCTCTCCCTCCGTCCCTCTCGCACCGCCCATGAAGGCACCTCGCCGTATCCGCGCTCCATCTAACCCTGTCATCCAAACACCTCTTTCGCTAGAGTTACTTCATGGTTAGTTCAGGATTAGAATCTAACTCTAACCTTTAATTGAGTTAGAGTATCCAAACAGGGTCAGGCGGTATGACCAGGGTGATGCCCCCCTTCCGTTCAGCACTCTAATCCGGTGCATGACACGTATTACGTCGACCCAGATGCTGCTGGCTGTCCCACACGTCGGCGAAGTAGTACGTAGTAGTAAGAAGGAGCAAAGAATCATGTGGTATAAGTCTTTCTAGAGATTCCAACAAGTGACTAGACTGCACCGCGTGCAGTATCTCAAATCTTAAATCTCAAATCTCCCTTCCGGTTTATAGGGCTCAAATCTCAAATCTCATCAACCAAGGCATTTTGCGATTGGAGGAATGAATCTCGTACTTTACAAAACTACCCTAATTAAACTCATGCATTAATTACGTAGTTCTCTCGTTTTCCTCTCCGCCTTGGTCGCGGTGCACAATATTGAGCACTCCTATATGACTAGCCGCTCTATCTACATGTGGGACATCAAAGCATCCGGGCCCGCGTGCCATCCACCAAATCACAGTGAGGTGCTACAGTCGAAACTCATCGGTCACCCCGGTGTGGCCGTCATGACCCGTCATATCACAAAACCCACACCTTTACCAGTAGTGGTAAAGTGGCCTCGAAGTTGGACAGGACGAAGCAACCATCATTTCATTGGAACGCTCGTTGAAGCCCTTTCTCCCCTTTCTTGAAGAAAACCTCACTCCAGGCTACTCACTTCTGCCATTTTTCTTCTGTACCGACGAAGGAAAGGTGGGCGAATCAGTGATGCTGCTATATTTTAATTCCAAGAATCTTCTTTTTGCGAAGCACCGACCGATTCTCACAGCCTATTCTTTTCCCGTTTTCATTGCGATTGTGGTTTCCTTTCGATTGTTTTTTGTTTGTCAGTTCATTGATGGATCCTGGAGCACTAGGCAAAGAGTTGCCGGCGGACAACCCACTGGAGACAGCGATCTCCAGGAAGCGACCACCGACCAACGAGTTGACCATGTTGGCGGGCCAACCCATGGAGACGAAGAACTCCAAGAAACAAGCACTGGCCAAAGAGTTGACGACGTTGGCGGACGAACTCCTCAAAGAAAGTTGGAAGAACAGAAAGGGCCCCATCGTGCCTACCCCAGAAACTCTGATGGCCACCTATGCGAGGCTCAAGGCCGAGTTTGAGGAGATAGTCGCCGCTGAGAAGCAGTATTCCCCTGGCAAGGTGATGGCCCCCATCGAGGACGAGGAGATGGCCCCCGGAGTGATGGGATCCCCCGGTGAGCTGCACAAGGTAAAAAATAATGGCTTATTACCGAAAGTTGTGGTTTTTGATTATTTGCAATGTGCTTGCTAATATGTTAGGGTTGTGCAGGTGCCGGTGGACGTCCTTGATGATTCCGATGTCGCGGCCCGTCCTGTGGACAACGCCCCAGAGATCGTTTTCGATGTTGCGGTCCGTCCTGTTGGCATCGCCCCGGAGATCGATTCCGATGCCGCTGTCCATCCTGTGGACATCGCCCCAGAGATCGATTCCGATGTCGCGGTCAGTCCTGTGGACATCGCGCCAGAGATCGATTCCCATGCCGCTGTCTGTGCTGTGGTCATTGCCCAAGAGATCGATTACAAGAAATAGTTGGTCGCGCTAATCCTTCAGGGTAGTTTGCATTGCCATGTGTTTAATTACCAGAACGATGCGTGTTATCAAACCATCTTAGGGCTAGTGCACTGTCTTGTGTGGGCGGTACTTGCTACTATTGTTTGATAGTGAATCATGCGAACCCTCTCCGAGTTATGGAAAGAGATGTATCCTCACCACCTTTTGATGTAATATATGGCATGCTTAGATGTAAGTTTGAACTGTTTATCATATCAGCGGGGCTTATTTGATGATTCTTGGTGTTAGTAGGCTAGCTACTGCGCGAGCTATAGTACTTGCAAAACACTCACCGAAGAGAAATGTTGGGGCTGATGAGCTCGTGGTACGCTTATACTGATCCGTCGTCAATTGGCCAATAGCCCAAGCTCCTAAAATTGTAGGCTTAGCGATCGATCAGACAATAGTCGACACGGATACATTCAGGCCTCATTTGGTTCATAGGGTAGGAAAATGATAGCAAAAGTACAGAGACGTACAACACAAAATCATAGCAGTACAGAGACGTCCCTCTGTTCCAAAATAGATGAGTCAACTTTGTACTACTAACTTTGAAATGGAGGGAGTACAAATCCTAGGCGGGCTAGTTTGGCCTAGTGGTTTAGTGATATGACGTGGTACAGTGCCGTCCAGTCTTCGCGTGTGGTAGCAGTACTGCGGGTAGAGTAAGTTTTCATGAAGAAGCGGAATTCAACGAAGTCATGATGGTTCCTTCGTTCGACTAACTTTGTGCATGGCAGGTGGACCAGGATAATTTTGTGCATGGCAGGTGGACCAGGATGGTCGACGTCCCACATGTCGGCGAATGAAAGTATTCTTTCCAATATAGTGGACAAGCAATGAGTATTCATTGTTTATTTTTGATGAAACCTATTGTCTCCACTGTTACGACGGAGGAGTGTGAAACATGGCAGCCCAGTGAACTTGGCATGTGCACCACTCCCTCCTTCCTCATGTAATACTACCATAGTGTTGACTATAAGCTTACAACTTTTTCTCACTTTCTCTCTATCTATTTCCTCTCAAATGTTTTTTACCTTTCTTTTTTTAGACATAATTGTTTTTATGCCTCTTTTTTTAGAATTAGTTTTTTTATACCTAGGAGCACGTGTAGAGACGGGCTCCTGTAGATCCCACTCCTTGACTTTGTCAATGCCTCTCTCTCCTCCACATAAGCGGGTTTGTCGAGAAGACAAGAGATGATCTCTTAGCACAATATGTTTCACCATGTTTTTAGGAATAACTAGTTATTGAAGATAAGGCTAAGAGATGATCCATTGTACACATGTTTTTGGTCATCTCTAAATTACATGCAAGACTTATGATAAGACTATCTTATCAACCATTGTACATGCCCTTTATAGCCCGGAATTTTACCAGTGCGAGCTATAGTACTTGCTATGAATGCGGGCAGCTGGCCTCTGAGGGGGGAGCGCGCGTGGGGAGGTGGTGGGGTGGGGGAGGGGTTCTGGTGGGCCAGGGCGGTAAGAAGCGGGCTTGGAAGCGGTGCGGACTCCCACATGGCCCACCTCACATTATCACCACATATTTCTTGGAGTCCATGCACGGCGGGCGGGCGATCTCTTCTCCCTCCCCCGTCTCTCTCCTCTCAGCCGGCGCCCGCCGAGCGATAAGATTTCGGCTATCGATGGTTTATTCAATTGCAGTCCCACATGTCAGTGAAAATGCAAGACAACGCGTGTCCCCTCTGGTGAGCGGCGTGCGAGCCGGACTATCGGGGGTGCGACGTGTATGAGTTGTAAGTGTGCCGCCTTTTCCTTTTGAACTTGCAAAGCGTAACATTTTCATGCGATCGATTGATAGAAATCCAAAACAAAATGACGAGGGCGGTGCTTTCCCGCGCGTTAGGTGGGCTAGTTTGAGTGATATGACGTGCTATAGTGCTGTCCACTTGCTCCATTTTTATGTAAGCAAGAGTCTACACTCTTACGTGGGAGGAGTGCGAAACACGGCGGATCTGATTTTGATCGAGGGATAACTGTTCCCTGCGAAATAATGGAGCACTGTTAGCGATTATAGCATGATAGTTAGGGCATCTCCAGCGCTGGCCCTCAAATTTACACCGGCATCTGTCCGAGGACACTAATGGATGCCATCCAATGCTGCCCGCATACCTTTCGACAACTATATGAACTAACCGGACGAAATTCGTGCAAACAAAGAAAATTTCAAATTGACCGGATGAAATTCATTACATTTCGAGAACTTTTCCTATAAACTGGACGAAATTCATTACATATTTCGCACAAACCGTACTAAAACCTACTGTAAACCTTATCTAAACGATCGCCGGGCCCCGACCACCATGTCCGGCCATGAACCCGAGAAAACCGGCCATTGCCTTTGCCTCCTCCTTATCCGCCTCGATAACCTCCTCCTCTAGAGCACAAGGTTATGAAGATTTCCGCCTCCACGTCGCCGTCAAGCTGCTAATCGACCGCTGATTTTTATCCCACCAAGCTTGGCGTCGACTGAGTGGAGGAGCGGTGGCCTTCCTGGGACCAGAGCGGTGGCGACCTACCGTGTACTACTCTTCCTCGCTGCCGGCTGCGCGCGCGCACGCGCGCCGGCTTCGTGGTCATGGCGGCGGAGGGCGGCCGGGGGGGGGGGAGCCGGCGATCTCCTTCATCTGCTCCTGCGATAGTACGTCCAAGAGAGCTTTGGAGCACGCCCGGAGCGGAGCCACCGATGTCCTTCATCTACTCCTGCGACAGTATGTCCAAGAGAGCTTTTGAGTGCCTGAAGGCCATGGTTGGAGTGGTGCCAACAGAAGGAAGGGACTGGAGGAGAATGAGTGTGGGTCTTTGGCTATGGCTGGGAGCCGGGGCTGAAGTTAATATAGCGGGCGAATGGCAATGAGCCGCGGCAGACGGATGCACGGCTGGCACCGGAGTAGGTTCGTCGGCACCCGTGGTGTCATTAACGCGGAGCAGTCGCTTGCACCGGGATGCCGCGCGCGTGGCGCTCTCTCGACCGTCGCGCTGCTGCAATGCCGGCGCCAGTGAGAGGTCGCGTCGGGCGTGAATGCGGACGCTGCTTCAGTGACTTAACCATAGGTGCGTTGTCTCACTGACAGGTGGGCCCAACGGGCATCATGCCCGCATGTCAGTGACACACCAACTGCACCTGCAGTTAAGGCCGGTGAATGCGGCATTGACGTTCTGGAGAGACGGTGATCGTTTCAGGCGGGAAGCGCGCGCTAGCGATGGAAGGGGTTTCGGTAGGCCAGGGTGGGTAGACGCTGACGTGGTGGTAAAATGTGAACTCATGGATGACGAGCCTTTGAAGCGTATGCGGTACGTATTGACAACCAGGCGTCCATGCAACCTCTCTTGTCGCCAGGTAGCATTCGACGACCACCATTAGACACCACACAACCATACATAACTTACAAATAATGGACGAATCGATCAGACACACACTCATGTGCAGTGGCACTATGATCGGTTGCTCACGATAGTACATACTCCGCACCATAGTACCCTCTCTAGCTAGGCTGTTTTATAGATTGTCATTGTGATGGACGATATACATGAGGAAGGCACCGAGTCACGAGTATGACCGTTGGTGTTGAGCCAGGTGAATACATGCTCGGTGTTCGCGGAGACATTTTGGGCCGAACGATTTTTTTTCTATCATACATATGACACTTCTATGGCGATAATTGTGACAAAACCCGGTATCATCATAGATGTGGTGGGCTCCTACTTCTATGACAAAAAATCATGACAGAAAATGGGCTTTTCGTCCTGGGCGGGCCGGAGACGCAGCTGCATGACATTCTTTGGGCCGTCCATGATGGAAAAAACCGTGGTCGAAGCGAGGGGGAGGAAAATTTCGGGGAGTTCCCGGTTACGGTGGGAGGTCGGGGGCCGAGCGATGCGCGTTTCTCTCGTACACGTACACGCGTGTGTGCGAGGCGTTGGCTCTAACTGAACTCGAGCGAGGCGTTGGGCTCTAACTGAACCCAAGCGATTGCACTGCAGGCTACGCATTACTGAACCCGAGCGATCGATTGATGGCTGTTAACTGAACCCGATCGAGCGATTCCTTCGCTACTGCTGGTAACTGAAGTCGATCGATGCTGCCTCTGGAATGAACAGTGAGTGTTGCGGGGGGGTTTAGATGAACAGTGAGCGGTGGCGTTGCCTCTGGATGAACAGGACCCCGTGGTGTGGTGGAGGGCTGGATGAACAGTAGACGGTGGAGGGGTGCCCGTGGAGGGGTGGTTGAACAGGACCCCGTGGTGTGGAGGGCTTGATGAACAGTAGACAGTGGAGGGGTGCCCGTGGAGGTGTGGTTGAACAGTAGCCGGTGGAGTAGCGCGCGGTGGAGGCTGGATGAACAGGAGCCCGTGGAGGCTGGAGGAGGTCGACGGTAGCCCGTGGAGGCTGGAGGAGGTCGACGGTGGAGATGAACAGTATCCCGTGGAGTCCCGTTTTGTGGTACGCCACACGCCTCCCGATGAACATGACCCCCGAATCGATCGTAGGAGATCCGTTTCGTCCGTTTTGCGGTACGCCACACCCCTCCCGATCAACAGGACCC
>NC_057811.1:128570818-128604341 GCF_018294505.1 Triticum aestivum | reverse complement strand
TTTCGACCGTAGGAGGTCCGTTTCGTCCGTTTTGTGGTACGCCACACCCCTCCTGATCAACAGGACCCCCATTTCGACCGTAGGTGGTCTGTTTCCTCCGTTTTGAGGTATGCCACACCCCTCCCGATCAACAGGACCCCGTTCCGAATGTCGGAGGTCCGTTTCCTCCGTTTTGCGGTATGCCAGGCCTCGTTTCCATCGCCTGTTCCGTCCAAGCCCTCCCGATGAACACAACCACGCATTCCGTTCTGACCCAGCCGGTTGGCTCCCACGCGTTCCGTTGCGTCCCGATGAACACGAAGCATTCCATTGCCTCCCCATGAACACGACGCATTCCGTTGCCTCCCCATGAACACGACGACGACGTTGTTTCTCCGTTCCGACCCAGCCATGTACGCAAGCCCTGGCCGTACGTATGCTTGAGTAGGCGTTCGAGACCCCGCCCGTATGTACACATACGTGGCCGTATTTTCTTTGTTGCACCCTGGCCGTTGTACGTACGTGTACATGCTACGTTCGCGCTTCTACTACGACACGTGCGCGCCTCTACATCAACCAGTATGTACGTACACGTTCGCGACCAGAATGACAATGCTACGTACGCTTCGACCAGGTGGGTCCCGACTGTCAGGCACTTCCTTGCGTGCGAAGATGTAGCTGGTGGGTCCCAGCAGTCAGGGGGCGAATTGTTTTTTTTTGCTCGGACGCACTTCCTTGCGTGCGAAGATGTAGCTGGTGGGTCCCAGCAGTCAGGGGGCGAATCGGTTTTTTTGCCCGGACGCACTTCCTTGCGTGCGAAGGTGTAGCTGGTGGGTCCCAGCAGTCAGGGGGGCAAATCATTTTTTTTGCCCGGACGCACTTCCTTGCGTGTGAAGATGAAGCTAGTGGGTCCCATCAGTCAGGGGGGAACATTTTTTCCACGAAATACAGTGGCCCGTCCGGTGGGTCCCAGCTGTTAGGTGGAGGAATCATTATTTTCCGCGTAATAAGGAGGCACTTCCTTGCTGCGGCTGTGGACCCAGCTGTCAGCCTCTCCACGTACAGTCCACGTCCGATGGAAGTCATTCCTTGACCACGTTGACCAGGCCGCGCCGAGAGCACCATGGCGGTGGACGACGACGGGGCCTATGAAGGGGACGACGCGGAGCCAGAGAAGACGCGGCAGTGGAAGCCCGCGCGGAGAGGAGTACGAGGGTTCACTGGTTCGGCTGCGGTGTGAGGCTGCCGTCGCTGCAGGGCCTGGCCAGCGGTGGGAATAGTAGGGGGCGGTGAGGCCTCTGCGGCAGCACAGCCGGCCACGGGAGGCAGGAGCATGCGGCACGACCGGCGCTGCTTTCGGCGGCTGGAGCAAGAAGACCAGAGGTTGAAGAAGCACTACGGCCGTTGGATGGACATCGTACGGTCACTGGAGCTAGAATCGTTCATATTGACTAAGTTGACAAAACCCTCCGTCCCCGTCAACTTAGTTGGCCCACAAGTCATCCTCCCACTATGGTGGATCCCAGCTAGCAGGGGGTATTCATTTTTTTGTGCGTAATAAGGAGGCACTTCCTTGCATGCGAAGATATAGCTGGTGGGTCCGACATGTCAGCAGGGGGAACGTTTTTTTCACGAAATACAGAGTCCCTTTCGGTGGGTCCCAGCTGTCAGGTGGAGGAACCATTTTGTGCGTACAATCCACGGCCGATGGATGTCGTTCGTTGACCATGTTGACCAGGCCGCGCCGAGAGCACCATGGCGGTGGACGACGGCGAGGCCTAGGAAGGGAACGACACGGAGCCGGGGAAGACTCGGCAATGGTTGCCCATGCGGTGGGGAGTACGAGGGTTTACTGGTCCGGCTGCCGTCGCCAGAAAATAACAGGAGGTGTGTGTGAGTAGAGGAATGGCCTGGCCAGCAATGAAGTAGGGTGGGGCGGTGCGGCCTGTGCGGCAGCACAGCCGGCCACGGGAGGCGGGAGCAGGCAGTCCCACCGGAGCTGGTTTGGGCGGCTGGAGCAAGAAGATCAGATATTGAAGAAGCAGCACGGCCGTTGGATTAACATCCAACGGTCACTGCTGCTAGAATCATTTGTGGACTAAGTTGACAAAGCCAAAGTACACGTCAACCTAGTAGACCCACAAGTCAGCCTCCAAATCTGTCCCAAACAGCATACAGCCCGAAGTTTCTAGCCAGATTCAAATTAATTTTAAATCTAAATATACCTTAATTTAAATTCAATGAAACTTTACCCGCACAAAAACAATGAAATTTAAAATATCAAAATCCGAAAGAAAACAGTATTTTGGAACTAATTGCCTGTTTGCTGTATTTTTTCATTTTACAGCCCATTTATTATTACTTATAGCCCATTTCTTATTACTTATAGCCCATTTTCTGGGCAAAATGCATCCCTCCTCGTCTTGAAAGATTTCTGGCCCAGCAGGGCGTAGAAAAGCAAGTAGGCCTACGTTTGTTATTCTGCAAAAAACAAAATAGCTGGCTAGCCATTTTCAGAAAGGAAAAAAAACAAACTGGGCTGGTCATGTGCTAAACATATGAAATAAAAGCCTGGGCTACACGGGCCACGGGTCCCGCACAACCCAGTTGATACCCTTCTCCGTCCCGAAAAAACAAAATTACTGCGCGCACTGCTGGGTCCCTACTGTCATCCTCACCATGTACAGTCATCTCCTTATTCCTCTCGGTTGTTGACCATGTTGACAACACCGGAGGGCGGCGCCGCAGCGAGCGAACCAAGGCGGAGGACGATGGTGAGGCCTCGGACGGGAACGAACAGGAGCCGGGGAAGATCACAGCCAGCCATGGGAGGCGGGAGCAGGCGGTCCCGCCCGCGCTGGTTTGGCTTTGGCGGCTCGAGGAAGAAGAGACTGAAGAAACGCGACAGACGTTGAATGTCAATCCAACGGTCAAGGTTGGCACAATCGTTTGTTGACTAAGCGGACACCAAGTAGCATACTTTTTAATATATAGGAAGAAAACTGCGAGGAAAATGCGTTCGTCTGCCGTCCTCCTCACAGGGAACGTTCGCCACAAAAGTGACTAGCACCCTTAGTTTTCAACCAAGAGGTCTTGGGTTCGAGTCCCAGGAACTCTCAATTTTGTCCTCCTTCCTTCCTCGCAAAAAAAGGGAAAGAAAATCAAAGACTTGGGAAGGCGTACAGAACAAGCTAGTGTACCAGTAAAGAGACGTTAACGAGTTTTAGAAAAAAGAAAGACGTGCTCCTGTAGCTGGTTCGAATCCAAACCTAGACTATGACTATATATGGTGCTATGCTACTCTGCAAGTAATGAAACTGACATATCCAACGTTCGCTTCTCCTCTTCTCTACTTACTCTGCCTAGCATCAGAAGCTCTGGCTGCAGCAACCATGTCCGCTGGCTGCTCGTCCACCTGCTCTTCAGCAGGCAACAACCAGATATGCACCAAGTCGCCACCCGTACCATCGCCTATGGGTCTCATCAAACCCCCGTCGGCACACGCACCACAGCCGATTGCTCATCGCAACCCGCTGCCGTTGGTGTGGTGCCACTGCTGCAAATCACGCAGAGTCATCCGTCGCGTCTCAACCACAATCCGCAACCCTGGCTGAGTCTTCTACAAATGCCCGAATCATGGGGTAATAATATGTATAAGTGTTGTTCTGCTGCTTTCAGTTTCTGATTTTTTTAATAGTTTGGTTGATGATCTTCCAATTTGATTCGTGTAGAAAAGGGAAGATTCGTGTGATTTGTATTTCTAGGAAGTTGCTGATGTGGGGGAATGCAACTACGCTGATTATTTGGTTAGCCGAGGAATCCCAATACCAGCAGGTTGGGGTGTTGGACAAGTAACTGAAGGAACGGCAGAAGAGGAAGATGCAGAGCAGAAGGTTAAAGATGCAGTTCCTCTAATCATGGCCAATCAACAGCTGCTGAACGGCCTTGACAACAATGAGGAGATGAAAGAGCTTGTGAAGATAATGGGCAAAATCGATGTGCTCTGTAGGATGATTGTCTCTTTATTTGCAGTGTCAAATTCAAGTTTCACAGCCAAATATGAGTACAACTAAACAAAAATGTCATCATGTTTTAGTTGTCATACAATCACCAAACACAAATCAGCATACATAACAAGTGATGTTCTCACAGCAAAATACTAAACAACATGTTCATCAGGTTTCAGTTGTCATAGCAAACACAATTTCACATAGTAGATAAAAAACGTCTTCTGAGAGGCAAATATGACAAAAGCAATGTAATTATCATCCGCAGCAGCAGCGTCAACATCTTCGCCATGTGTATCAGTCTGAATCGTAATTCCCCATGGTGTCATCTTCTTCTTCGTCCTCAACGTCCTCGAACGTTGGCTTCTTCTTGATCAACTCTTGTATGTCCACAGCACGACAGGCAATCTTTTCGCCGGCATCATTGACGTGATGGTTCTCAAAGATATTAGGAACATCTGTGTTATCTTATACATCAGGAGCAGTGTAAGCATCATCTTGTTGTGCAACTTCATTAAACGAATTCCTCTGCTCAAACCTTTGCAATACTCTCCAGTCATCTCTACGTGCAAATGTGTCTTCCAAGAAAAATATTTGTGTTGCTTGATTTGCCAAAATAAAAGGCTCGTTGGTCTGGTACGCCGCCTTGACATTGATGGATTTGAAATAATCATCAGCTCTGGGTTTTGCGATCCTGGAAAACAGGTTATACCAACGACAGCACAATAGAACCACACACCGATGATCCTCGAAACTAGAGATACACTGCAACTGAACAATGTCTGTTATGTTAGCATACATTTCAGTTGTCTCTTTGTCATACGTATCCGTGCTCATGACGGCACTGTTTTGTGTCTTCCTGCCTTCGTCTCGTGCAAGGGTGTTGTAGCGCACATCTCCAACAATGCAAGATTCATAATGTCTTACCCGAGTATCAGGACCCATTGCTAGTGAGTAAAGGGCATCATCAACTGCCTGCCCATCCTCCCGCATCTTCTTAACCTATGGTTAGAAAATAGACAAGTTGATCATCTTATGTACTCAATGTATTAAAAAAACTGACAGTGCACTTCAAAAGCTTACATGGTTCTTGAACCATTTCGCAAATCCTGCCATAACCAGTTTGTCAATGTTTCTTGGATTTTGCAGCAGTAACTCCTCTTTGTAGATGCTGCACAACATAGTGATCGCGTCAAACATCTAAATATATAAGAATGTGCTGCAAGTTTAGTAGATTACGATGTATAAGCTGCAGTACTGCACTTACTTGATATAAGGTAGTATTTCAGGACAGTTATTCAACACATACCAAACCATTTTGTCCAAATCTTTAGGTTTGTCCTCTTGTCGACTCTTCCCTGTAACTCGAACAGAATAATCGAAAACATTGAGCCCGAGATTGTCTTCACCCACCTCTTTGCTAAGCTGATCAGCTATTTCAATGTATTTTGAGCAGAATGTCAATGCTTCTGTAGCAATGTAGGCCTCTGCAATGGAACCCTCGGGTCTAGCTCTGTTCCTAACATAGCCCTTGAAAGTGCCTAGCCGCCTTTCAATAGTGTACATCCAGCCATACTGTACTGGACCTCTAAGTAGTGCCTCATCAGGTAGATGAACAGCCAAATGCACCATCACATCAAAGAAGGCTGGAGGATATATCTTCTCAAGGTCGCATAGGATAGTTGGTATCTTGTCTCTAAGACGCTCCAAAGCATCTATCCTGATATTCCTACTGCAGAGTTCCCTGAAGAATTGTCCCAACTCTGCAACTGCTCTGTATAAGTCAGGGCGGCCCAATCCTCTACGGATAACAGGTAAAACCCTTTGAAGTAGGACGTGGCAGTCATGAGTTTTCAACCCTTGTACCTTGTTTCCATCTGCACTGACTCTCCTTTCAGGGTTGGAAGCAAATCCATGTGGGAATCTCACACGTGACAGGACCTCGCAGAATTCTTTTCTTTTTACCTTGTCCAAGACGTACACAGCTGATGCCATATCCCGTGGTTTACCTTCATCTTGCACCTGCAAATCCTTTCTGACACCCAGGTGTGTCAAATCAATCCTAGATTTTAAGGTATCTTTCGTCTTGCCTTCAATATTAAGAAGTGTGCCGATAATGCTGTCACATATATTTTTCTCGATGTGCATCACATCAAGATTATGCCGCAGATCCAAATCTTTCCAATACTCCAAGTCCCACAAAGTGGACCTGCGGGTAAACAATAATATCTCTTCTACCCTGCCACGCTTCCTTTTCCCGCTACCATTACCAGGATGGTTTCCTGGTGTAATATGCCTGACCTTCTCTAATTCCACTTGCAACTCATCGGCGATGAGCCTCTTTGGCGCATCACGGTTTTCATGCTTTGCATTGAACACATGTCTTCGGTATTTTCTAGGATGCGGCTTGTCCTTGGCAAGGAAACGGCGGTGTCCAATGTAAAAGATCTTGCTAAGTATTGCGTATGACAGTGGATTCCTGTCACAGCGAACACATGCATTGTAACCATGTGTCGTTCGCCCTGACATAGTGCCCAAAGCCGGATAATCATGGATGCACCAAATTATAACAGCACGCAGAAAGAAATCAGCTGATGGGCTGCTATATAGGTCTCGAGTGAGAACACCCTTCCATAGCTGTTGAAGTTCCTCCACAAGAGGCTCCATGAACAAATCAAAATCCTTTCCAGGACTTTTTGGACCTGGGATGAGCAAGGCCATCATGTAGTTTGATTCTTTGGTGCAGACATTTGGAGGCATGTTGTAAGGGATAACAAGCACTGGCCACATGCTATATGTGGCGCTCTGGTGGCCAAATGGGTTAAATCCGTCTGAAGCTAAGCCAAGTCTAATGTTTCTCGGGTCAGCAGCAAACTCTTGTGTTTATCATTGAAGCTTTTCCACTCACTACCATGAGATGGATGGCTCATTACATTCTGATCTCTGTACTCCTGGTTCCTAGAATGCCACAGTACATCCTCTCTTGTTTCAGCATCATGAAACAACCTCTGCAATCTTGGTGTAATTGGAAAATGTCTCAGAACATTATGAGGAATCCTCTTCACAGCATCGCCATCTTTCCATCTTGATGACTTGCATTTCGGGCATTCACTTAAGTTGGCATAATCCTTCCGGAACAGAACACAATTATTCTTACAAACATGGATCATATCATATCCAATTCCAACTGCACGAAGGAAATTCTTCATTTTATTGTAGGTGTGTGGCAGCTCAGACGCATCTGGGAAAGATTTGCGAAAAGCAGCCAACATCGCATCGAATGATTTGTTGGGCATCCGCTCAGATGTCTTCACCTGAAGAAAGGTGACCATAGCTGAGAATACTGACAGCTTATTTCCTGGGGTGACAGCAATGTTGCATTGTTCCAACATGCGGGCCCACCGTTTTTCTTCTGCAGGTGAAAGTTCACAGAATGCACGAGCATTTCGTAGCATTGTTTCAATGTTGGTCAAACTCACTGGCTCCGCCACCACCACCTCCTCCTCCTCTTCCACCTGAGCATCAGGCATATCAAGATGGTGATCTGCTGCTTCCACGTAGTCAATAACATTGACGTTCACAGCTTCACCATGATGAACCCACCTGGTATATGTGACCGACATCCCATACAAGTGTAGATGATTTTGCACAGTTGACTGGGGTCTTGTAACTGAATTCATACAACTGCTACACGGGCAGAGCACATCTGATTTCGGACCACCGTACTCAGCTCTGATAAAGTTCATGAAGTTTTCAACCCCCTCGACATATGCAGCGGAGAATCTTCGAGCAGAAGTTATCCAAGTCCTGTCCATCTGTTAGACATACAAATTAGTTCTTCTACTAGATATTACAGGAAAAACATATATGCTTTTTTATGAAGTCCAGAAAAAGAATACCTAGGTCGATGTCTAAAGCTATGGCAAGATATTTGGACGAGCAGATCTAAGTAACGAAATATATGTAAAGCTAATTCAGCAAACAGATTTGAGTGCCAAATTATGGCAGGCTGTTTCAGCAGTCAATGAGGCCGAGCACACAGCCATCAAAGTACCGAAGGCCATCGCAGCAACAAAGATCGAGTATAAAACGGTGTAGAGCTATTTCACCTAACAGATTGGCTACTAGACCATGGCAATCTACGTCACAATAAATATATGGCAGGATATTTTAGCAACTAATCGGCCTTGGCATGCCATCTCAGCTAAGCAGATTGAGTGCAGAACAGGGCAAGGAAGCTTCTTAAGCAGAGCATATTGACAGTAAACTACTTTGGCAAACAGTGACATTAACAGCGCCTATCAGCTAACATTCAGCGCTACACCGACATGAACGGGGCCTCAGTCTAGAATGCGCATACTGTGGGAGAAGCTGACCGCCGTGCGTCTGCACACGAACGTCGCCAGCGGTGGCGGCGCTGACCGCCGTGCGCCTCCACAAGAATGTAGCCAGAGGTGGCGGCACGGCTAGAGGACGGCAGTCTACGAGAGCGTACTGTGGGAGCGAGAGGATCGCCGAACCGCGGCGCCGACGTATCGGTGCGGCGGGGAGGGCGGCTTTGGTGGAGCGAACGGAGTGGAGGGGGACAGGGGGTTTGGGGAATATTATTGGCTAGTTGGCCGAAGGGCGGTTGAATCGGATTTGGGGGGAATTTTTGGGTGTGGGGGGGAGGATTTTCGCGCGGTGGGCGGGCGGAGTTTGGCGCATGGTCGATTTCTCCAAGTGCAGTCCCACGTGTCAGTGAAGAGGCAAGCCGAAGCGCGTTCCGTTTGCGTGAGCCGTGTGCAGGACCGAACGTGTGTGGGGTGCAATGCGACCGCGACAGGAGTGCTGTGAGTGTACCGCCTTTTTTTCCTTTTAAACTAGGTGCTTCGCCCCCTCAAAAAAAATTTGTTGCTTCGCGCGATCCATCGATACTACTACTAGTAATCCGGTAATCCCGACTAAAACGGCGCGGCCGGGTCTTTTCCCGCGCGATATGCTGGGAGGTTGGCTTAGTTGGGTTTTTTAGGACGAGTAATGCTACACCTACGTAATCCCAGTTACGTCATTAACATAATGTGAAATGTGTGAGCTGTTGATTGTAGATTGGGGGAGGGAGGGGCCCACCACCATGAAAATCAGGGGAGGAGAGAGAGAGAGGCAATTTACGTTAACCCTTTCGTAGGTTCCCGTAGATGTAGAAAGATGTGAAATGCGTGAATGTGTAGTGGACGTACTATTGGAGTGCCTAAGTTAATTTGTGTATGTATAGACCCTATGTGTTTATTTTACTTCGCATGTTAGATTTGTCTCGGTTCAATAAAAAGCAGAGTTGGTGATGAGTGTGCCTGTCATCCTGCAATATAGGCCGTCCGATCTATATCTAACGGATAGGAAGGAAACTATGACAATTTACCCGCACTCCTCTCCACATTTGCAGATAAGGCTTTCCCTCGTTCATCCTTTTCTCCCACAAGATCTTGATGTTCCGTGCAACGCACGGGCATCTTGCTAGTACTCCTACAATATGTATATTATTGTGAAAGTTCATATACACCGGCCGAGATTAATGCAAACAAGGCAGATTTTCATTACATTTCGAACTTTTATAGGACAGAAAAATAAAAGAAACCCGACCCTAAACCTATTCTACGGCGGCGACCGACGTCCTCCATCTGCGATCTCTATGTACGGGGGCGGGGTTCAAGACCCGTGAAGTGAAGGTGCGGTCTCCGGCGAGGAAGAGTAGAACACGGAATACGGACCGGCCAGTTGGCACACCATGCCCTGCCGCCTCCCGTGCCCTACTCATCGTCGGAGGAGTCCCCGACCTCGGCGGTGCCGGACGTTGGACGGCGGCAAGTAGGACGCGTGGCTGAAGGTGCTCCCGTCGTCGGCCGCCAGCGTGGCCACCGCTTGTGCGGTCGCGTCCGCGTCCGGCTACGCCGCTATTGCGTCGCGAGAGGCGACTTGAGCAAGGGCGGCAACCTCGAGCTTCATTCCCGAAGACAAGCTCTCCCGCAGAGCGTTCGCACTTGCGGTCATGGCGGATGTGGTGCCAGGTAGGAGGACGATGCGCTATGGTGTGGAGGTTAGCTGGGCGTTACCGCTTTAAGTAGCGCATTCCGGTGAGGCCAAGCGTCCGGGTGCGTCATTAAGTCGCCAGATTTGGTTCCTCGGGCACCGAGCCTCTTAACGACGACATACGAATGGACGGCATGAATGCGGGCAGCTGGAGCCGGCTGGGAACGCACCGCGCGACGGCGTGAGTGACGAGGGTTTTGGTGTGCTAGGTTAGTCAGCTGCGGTCGTGGTAACGTTGGAGATGCCCTTTGCTCACATGCGATCCCCGCATGTCATTGAAAAAGCAAGACGACCTGGCATGGTCTCAGGTCCACAGGATGCAGTTGGCCGCGCTACACCACTCCGGGGACGCGTCGTGGCGCCCAGTGCATCCTCGACGAGCCGGGTGTTGGGGTGTGTTTGGATTGTGGCCAAAGTGCACCTTACCAAAATTTTGGTCATGACCCAAAGATTGGTCTTTGTTTGGATGGTTGCCATTTTTGTGGCATGTCAATGAACTCTAGCCAACTCTAGTTCATTTTTCTTGCCAATGTCGGCCAAATCATGGGCAACCAATACCTCAACCAAAATTTTGGTCATGACCCAAAGATTGGTCTTTGTTTGGATGGTTGCCATTTCTTTGGCATGCCAATGAACTCTAGCCAACTCTAGTTCATTTTTCTTGCCAATGTCGGCCAAATCATGGGCAACCAATAACTCAACCAAAATTTTGGCTACACAATGCTTTGATAGGGCAACCTTGGGAACAAACCAAACATACTGTTGGTCGTGCCACATCACTAACGCCACCCTCGGCACACTGAAACCGACCATGTCTAGCGATGATATGAGAGTGTCACTCAGCGCGGTCGCCGTGTCCAGAGGTGGTGCTGGAGCTGCGCCCCATTGTTTGCCCCAACGACCCACATGAACGGTTGTCGGTGGCGAGGAGGTCGTGGGCCAGCTCCTCCATTGGACTAGTCTGCACTACATCGTCCCGACGGGTGTGCCCCACATGTCGGTTTCCCTGTTTTCCCGGCCATATTCGAGCGTCAGTGCTCCGCGTTGCGCATTAGGCCTTTCACTATGTAGGCCAAGCGAGACAACTTATTGTTTATTTGAGCCGTTCAAGTATAATCATGTGGCATTTGCTTATTTCTCATTCCTCTCCAACCCTCTTCTCCATCGATCATGTCGCCCTCCAGTCGAGTCCATCCTTCCGCATGCCTCATTTGAACATTCCGCCGAGTATCATTCGCATGTACCCACCCTAGTCCTCTTTCAATAGATCTCCGGACCACGAGATGAAATCGAGAGGGAACGAGTGGGGGCACGTGATACCTAAGGCGGATTCAAAATTTTGAACCGGTGATCATAGCATCCACAAATCATATATAAAGGGCATTCAATGTTCGTTTCGTTTTTGAACGTACAGTATACTCCCCCTATCCTTTCTAGTTTACATATAAGTTTTATGTGTAGTCAAAGTATCTCTACTTTGATAAAAAAAGGTATCAACATTCAACAACGCCCAATCAATATTGTTAGATTCGTACATACTCCTAGATTTGTACTCAAGATGGTTTCCAATTTGACTATTGACAAGATTAATAGTACATGAGATGTATAATGTGAAAATTATATCATTGGAAACTCCTTTCACATACGAATTTGACCGTATGCTTTGTGTAAGTTGCATGTCATATATTATTACTCTAACATTTGGTCAAAGTAGTATAGTGGAAGTGGATCCTCTGACGTAGGTATCCCTGCCTTACCCTCCCTTTCGGTCACTTACTGGCGGACCCCATGCTTGCTAGGCCCCGCATGTCAGTTACTCAATGGGTTCGGCCACGTCAGGGGATCCTCATCCGTAGTATACTCCCTCTGTTTTTATTTACTCCGCATAAAATGGAGGGAGTGGTGGTATAATAAATGACACGGGCGGGGGAGGGGGAGGGACGTCGGTTTGCTCTCAACTGCGGTCCCACAAGCGAGCGAAAACGCAAGACGAAGCGCGTTCCATTCGGTGAGCGACGTGGAGGGTCCAGCGTGCCGGGCTGCAACGCGAATGCGACAAGAGCAATTTACAGTCAAAACCGATTGACCGGTCGTCACCGGAACCACTATTCACACCAGAACCTTCGCTGCTCGGCCTACGCCCGCCACTGCCCTAAAACCACACCAAATCTCTAGCCCATTCCCCCACCTTTTGATCCCCTAGCCCGCATGAAGCGTCCCCTAGTTCACCGGAAAGCCATGGTGCGCCGCAAGATCACTTACTACAAGATGCTGACGCCGGAGCGCCGCGCAGAAATCGCGGCGGCGGTCGGCGCCACAGACCTCCGTTCCCAAGCTCGCTTTGCCGCGGGCCAATCCCCGAGTTCTCTGGAGCCAAGCTACAAGGAGGAGGAAGCTGATCCAATGTTCATGGCGGAGGTCGCGGCGCAAAAGGCCCCCGATGGGTATGAGACGATGGACGTCGACTTCGTGCCAGCGTCCGAGTCCCCCATGGTGCAGGCGGACCAGCGGTTCAACATGGCGATACTAAAGGAGGACCGGGAGACAGAGGCTCAACTCGACGCGGAGCGCGCGCATGCCGCTTCCATCGAGGCTCTCCTGCAGGCGGAACCGGATGTCGTGGATGTGAACCGGGCGGCGGAGGCTCAACTTGAGGCAGAGCGCGCGGATGCCGCTGCCATCGAGGCCCTCCTGCAGGCGGAACCGGACGTCCTGGACTTGAACCGGGCGGCAGAGGCTCGACTCGACGCAGAGCGCGCAGATGCCGCTATCATCGATGCCCTCCTGTAGGCGGAACCGGACGTCCTGGACTTGAACCGGGCGGCGGAGGCTCGAGTCGACGCGGAGCGCGCGGATGCCGCTGCCATCGAGGCCCTCCTGCAGGTGGAACCGGACGTCCTCGACTTGAACCGGGCTATGCTCTCGTCCGTGCAGAGCGCCCGCACGCTCCGCTTGAACGAGTAGCTGGAGGCCGAGGAGAACCACGGTGCGGAGACACATGTCAGCAGCGACGGCTGGTTCGTGCCGGCAGCCAAAGACGACGAGGCCGTCTCTTTCCGCGAGCAGTGATAGTTTTTCTTTATGTTGTTGTTTTATGGATCTTTTGCTGTGTAAAAACGTATATTTGTTATGCAAGTCGCCTGACTTGGGTCAGTCTACCATTTCAGGCGGTTGGATGAATATCCTACGTCTCCTAACCCTTCTTTCCTTCTTCCTCACCTCTTCTTCTTCCCCAACAGACCACCGCACGGGCCGTATGGATACTCCCCAACATGCGGTTGGATAAACATACTCTATGAACGAAAATTATGTGTCAGCGATAGGATGGCTGAGTTTGGTTTGTTCACATGCGACAGCACGTGTCAGTGAGGGTGCGTTCCCTTGGTTGGGTTTGCAGCGTGCAGGAGCGACTGTGTGAGGGTGCGGTGTGACCGCGGCGTGCAGGAGCGACCGTGTGAGGGTGCGGTGCGACCGCGACAGCCATGCGCAAGTGTACCTCCTTCGCATCACCTTGTGTCCAGATCTGAGATGCCACGTGTACCATATGAATGACTCCAAGTTCGACCACCGTGATGCTAGGTGCGAGCCAAGGAACACTGTTGGAGAGACCCCCCTCATAATTTTCCTACATTGGTCGTTTGATTCATAGGATAGAATGCTATAGGATTCTTTTTCCTATGTAATCATGTTTTAATTGGCAATCTAGCATCCACTCCAACTTTTGTTTCACTTCCTTTATTCCTACGAAGAGGTACTTGCTCTAAATGATGTGCCGCTGCAAGAGCCGCCTATATTAATTAACCATGCTCTAAAAAGGTGGACCAGCTTTGGCTATAGTAGTACTGTACTAGGTTAGTAGGTGACCTTGTGCTTGGCTCTTCTCCTCTTCCGGAAGTCGAACAATAATTATGGTACTACAGTAATTTTGGCAATCTGACACCAAATGAACTGCTGCACGTCCAGCGCTTGTAAGCAAAAGTTTCTCCTCGTGCCGCGAGCCACCATGCACGCGTTGGCGAGGGAGAAGGCGTAGTAAGCAAGCTTCTCGTCGTTCTGCGAGTTGACGGGACACATCAAAGTTATTTATTAGTACTCTCTTCAAAAAGGGCCGACCATGTCCATGGCTACCATCCCGTGCTTTGTCATTGAGTATGTGCACTATTCACGTGCCATCGAGGAGAAAAAATATTGCGTAGTACTAGGTGCCATCGAAGTGCACGACTCACTTACGCACTGCATATCTCCATTTTCTTGCATGACACGCCACCTTGATGCTAGATGTCCCGCGTGTCATGGAGGCATATAGTATGATTTTGTAAAATGGAGGCATATAGATGTCCCGCGTGTCGGCAACAGGATGAACAAAGCTCATGTCTTAAATGAAGAGTGGAAGAACATAGATTCCCGACGGCCGAGAAGGAGCTACAAACCTCGGGGTGGAGCGTGTGCACTCATAATATTTTATATTATTCAGTGATATAAAATCAACCAAATCTCTCCACTTTCCTATACCATTCTATAGAATGAGAATAACTTTGAACGTAAGCCATTGATCCACTCTATCCAATGGTCATAGTTGGAAAATCCAAACAAAACCAAGCATTGGATCAACTCTTTTTTCCAGATCAACTCTTTTAGCACTTAGATTGTTGCCGCCTGCCCACCTAGCCCACCTATATATCTGCTCACGTATGATGGCCACAGGAGCTATCCACTCAGATTGTATGTTAAAAAATAAAGGTCGATAACTAATGCGGCAGGAAGTCTTATTTGCATCCAGGAAGTCCTTTACTAGTACTACTAGGAGTACTAGTGCGGTGAGATGGTTTCACGAAGAAGATGATGGAGAAGCGGAGTCAGCGAAGAGTGAAATGATGGTTGCTTTGTCTGTGCTTTTGTGATTTGACGCCTCACTGCTTTGTGATTTGTGATAGAAGGGACAGGGGAGTAGACTCTATGCTCTATACTGTACTACATGCGTCCAAGCATGGGAGAAAGAGGAGAGACGTTGCATTTTTCTATTTCTTCAATCAATCAATCAGGGAGCTTCTGTTCCATCTTTTTGGCTTTGGCAACACCGTCCACAATGGTTCCCATGATGCCAAAAGCTATTTTCACATTTGGCTACACATTGTGGATGCCCTTAACCGTACCACTTGGTTTTGCTCCTGTGTGCTATCTATACAAATCTCAATTATATTGATCTAAAAAATTATAGAATCAAGATTAGTAAAAAGGAGGTGATTTTGCCGCGCGGATGGCGGGGGAGGTTTCTTATTTGAGCAATGCTACATCCACGTAATGGTTTACGTAAAGTTACAAACTAATGTGATGTGGGACTATTTGATTGGATTAAAGGAGAGGATTAGGCCCACCTCACCTGAAAATCAGGGGGGGCATATATAGATTAGATGGAAAGTATACGTAGCAGCTACATAGCCCTTTGTAAGTCTAGGATTAGGCTTCTTATTTTCGGAGGGCGTTGTCCTGGCGGTTTGCTAACATGCGGTCCCACGTGTCAGTGCTTTACCAAGTCGATCCGCGTCCCACATGAGGCAGAACAACGGTAGAAGCAACACGTGGTTAAGTTGAAGAAGATGATGGAGAAGCGGATTCAGCAACGAGCGAAATGATGGTTGCTTCATCCCTCCAACTTAACTGCGGGAAAGGTGCAGCTTTGTGATTTGACGCCTCATTGCTCATTACTACGCCGGCGCCATGACTGGGGTGCTTCACCCCGGCTGCTCTGCACTGTATTCCGGTATGGCACGTGGACCCGGTAGCTTGATGTCCCACATGTCGGCGAAAGGGACTAGAAGATTTATGAAAGCGAGCGCTCCACTCTTACGACAGAGGAGTAGACGACACGACGGCCCAGTCAACTGTTACTTGTACTGTATAGTACTATAGTTTTGCTGTTTCGCACGATCCATCGATACAAACCCGATTAAACAGGAAAGGGCGGGATTTTTCCCGCGCGGTAGATGATACTGGCCATACATTTCAAAGGCAATTTTAATGTATGCAAACTGACTAATTATAAGTAACAATATGATATCTAGTAAAACTAAAAACACATATGATTTATTGTGTTAGAGTGTAGTAGTAGTGCTGTATTGCATAGTTGTTAGATGTAACATGCGAGAACGTGTACAGATGTAGTTTTGGAGGGCCTACAGATAGAAAAGCGTAATACGGTCACCGAACTTCAGAATAAGCTGATTACAGTCACTATATACGTTTTGCGGTGATTATACGGTCACTTGCTCATAGTTCAGCATCGGATTGCACTCTGTTGACCGGCCAAATAGTCTGCGTGGTGCCATGTTGACTAGTTAAATTGACCACGTTCCTTGTGGGTCCCACCTGTCAGTTCGCATAGGCAAAAGGTCAGATAAACACGAATTTACGCAGGGGCGACAAGGCTCCAACCCGTGCGCGGGAATCACCTGGTTGTGTATGTGTCTATCAGGGCCTGATGTGTGCGCATGCACGTGCAGGTTGAGCACTTGAGCGTGAGAGTGTGTGTTGGTCGTGTGGTGTACTGGTGTGTGCATGCATGCGTGCGTGTGTGCGTGTGAGTGTTGCGTGCGTGCGTGTGAGTGTTGCGTGCGTGCGTGGCTGCGTGTGTACGTGTGAGTGTTGCGTGCGTGCGTGGGTGCATGTGTTTGTGTGAGTGTTGCGTGGATGCAGTTCGTGTGCATGCGTGCGTGTGTGTATAATCACCACACCAGCTCCTGTGTGTTAAAACAGACGACTCAGCATACCAATACAAGGCCACCTTGTCCGCTGTGCCCGCGGTCATGACTTCGAACCACCGTCCAAATATTTTTTTGTCGTTTGTTTTCATTCTTACTAGCAAGATGCTTGTGCGTTGCACGTAACATCAAGATGCATTTGTATGACTTGTTTATCTTGTGAGAGAAAAGGATGAACGAGGGAAGGCCTTATTTGCAAATGTGGAGAGGTGTGTGGGTACCTTTTTGCAAAATTGCCATAGTTTCTTTCCTATCCGTCAGATATAAATTGGACGGCCTATATTGCAGGATGGCATGCACACAATCATCACCAACTCTGTTTTTTATAAGAGTGTATTTTATGTATTTTATAAGAGTGTAGATGTAGAGTATATACAAGTCGACAGGTGGGCACGATGGTAGTGAGATAATGTGATGCAACACTAGAGGTGCCACGTGGAGCGTTTAACTGGTCAACTAGTCATGTCATGAGAAAATACAGAGTTGTACGGTGAGCCCGTGGCTGTATAATAACCACTAAACATAAATGGTGACCGTAATGAGTGGATTCTGAAGTCCAATGTACGTATCGTGCTTTCGCTTCAAATACAATGATCGTCATTGCATATATCGCGAGAGAAAGATGAAACATGCGTGAATTTTCTGGGGGCTTACTTTTAGAGGACCTGGAGATAGTTTTGTGTGCATACGTGAAAGGGGCGTACAGGGGGGTATGCGATGGAGAGAGAGATGCTCTTCGTTTCTCTTTATTATGACTAACTTTGTATATAGTATAAAAATATACAAATTCACAGTGCGGAATAAATATCATTGTGGGCACCATGCAATGCAAATTAACGTTCGTACTCCTCCATATAACTTTGTAATGTTGTATATATGTAGAAACTCTAAAATAATTTTTTGGCCACACTTTATTCAAAAGGAATGTTGTATGCGAAATAAATGTGAAGAGAGGGCTTTTTAGATCAATGGGGTACGTGATGTAACATGTGTGAATGTGTAGTTGATGCATTTGGCGGGGCCTAGAGAGGTATGTGTGTGTATTACGTATTCGAGAGAGGCATGGATAGAGGGGCCGACGGGGGGCGTGGGAGAGATAGCACGAGAAATGAGAGTGGTCTAGAGAGAGAGAGACGAATATGACGTCACGACAAGAGATTCCATTCCCTTGAGTGTGTATATGCAAGGGGGGAGGGAATAGAGGCACCAGGAGAAATTTTCTGTGTGTGTGGTGTTTGTGTTGGTATGTGTGGGTGTGAGAAGATAATGAGACGTGGGGGCAGAGGCTGTGTCACCGCGTGAGGTCCGGTGGATCGAGGTGAGGCCCTATGTTCAGTTCCGTCCTGCGCCACATTGGTCGGCCCGTGACGCATTTGGGAAGACCCATGGATGACTAGTCGTACATGACAAAGATAGCAGAATTGTGAAGGACTCTGTGTCCACTCACAAAGCCGGCTAGGATTTGTAACCCTAGGTTCTAGGTAACCCCTTTATCTCTGATATTACTATTCATCCAACCTAACTTTAAGGGGCATCCTACAGAATGCTCTGCTAGAATCATACTCGTCGATTAGGAAGAGAGGTGTGAGACAATGCGTGAGAGACAGGCGTAAAGATAATGTGCGTACATGAGACATGTAGGCAGGTCCATGTATATAGAAAGGGTCGATGAGGATTGTGCGTGTGTATGTTTGCGAGAGGAAGAGTGCTTGTGATAAAGGTTAGTGAAAACAGTTGTAAATGGTTACGAGAGGGAGGAAGGGTTATATCTAGAGCATGTGTGCGAGAAAGACACCTCGGGAGAGAGTGTGTGAGCATGTGTGAGAGACCACCGATGGAGAGTGAAACTACACATAAAAGACTGCTCTACACATTGATTAAACATATAAATTGTATCCAAATATTAGGATGGGATCATGATATTTGCAATTCGCGTAAGGAGCGGTCATTGATCCATCAGACATCTAGATTCTATCGAATTTGAGCATGTCTATGTTATTATTCGACACAATTGATCCACATAGTTAGTATTTTGAACTCCAGACAATGCATCGCTTTAGCAATCGAATATAAATGTGAGTATAGTTCATGTTGTGTGTGTAAAGCACATTATACATACGAAAGTTACACAATGGACATTATAAATAGCTACCTATGAACTAGCATACATTCGAATTCAACTTAAGGTGGTTTAAAAAAATCGAATTCAACATGAAGTCCATTCAATTATTTGAATTTGATATCATGGCATTTGTAAACCATACCTAAATTATGGGGGCACCATTCTTTGCTCTGATTTTGTACATAATAGCATATGTAGTCGTGCACAAAATAGATTCAAATTTAGCTCCTCCATTCCAAAATAATCGTAGTTATAGGATTTTCAAGTGTCAAAATTTCAAAAAGAAGTGGATAATTTAATGAGGTTTTCAAACATACAAGGTCAAATATAACGTTGTCTATTTAGGTCAATCCTCATAGTTCAAGAGTACTCTAAACGTGAATGCTTGTGTTTCAAAATTTCGAACGAAGCGCCAAAAGAGCCTCTACTCGCCTGAAACCGCGTGAGACCAATGTTTGGTAGTACAAGGAAATTACTTTTCTAATAACTCCGACCCGTGAAACCTACCGGCCCGACGTCCAAAGGTCTAAACCGGGGTAGGTTTGTAGCTTCATCTAGACGCCACGCAACCGCATGCGAAAAACATTCATACACAATGGCCGCCTAAGCACACATGCGCGTGGCCGAAATCGCTCCCGCCCACTATTTGGGACACCTGGGATTACCATCCTACCCCCGACCCGCAGTAGGTCCAAAATTTAAGAGGGGGGCAAAGTTTGTACTTTCCCCAAATTTCAAACAAGCGCGTCCCATCTTCTGTTCAAAAAAGCCAAAAACAAGCGCGTCCCAGACCGAAACATGGTTCCCCCCCACCCGTCTGACTCCCCATTCGTACTCCGTGGGCGCCAAAACTACCTCTCCACCAGCTGCGAAATCCCGGCGTCCTCTGTCCGCCACCCCATCCCACCCATCAACCGCCGCCCTCCTCCATCACGCCGGAGCTGATACCCCGACGTCGTCGTCCACCGCAACCTCAACCACAATGCCCTCCACGGCTAGTAGTTGAAGCCGAGGCCGAGCCGTCCGTACCCGAGCCAGTTCAACCACGCCGTCATGCGCCTCACCGCTGCCGCTCCAACTTCGCCACCCTCCACCGCACCGGAGTTGTTCCTGCTACGCCGTCCTTCGCCGCCTCGGATCTGCTTCCCCTCCACCGACATACGGCCACGACAACACAGTCAACAATTTGGCCATGGCTTCGTCCAAGCCTGCACCCTCTAGAACATCGGTTTCCCCGGTAAAAAGAAGAAGATCGGCGCGACATGTGGAGGTGACCACACCGGCAACCGAAAAAGGTACCCCTCTTCCCTTATTCGTGCAAATCTTACGTCTCTACTTGCACGGTATTCATCCCACAGAAGACACTGGTTGACCGCTTCTTCTTGATAATAGATGTTCCTAGTAACTCGCGATGCACAAGGTTTCTCCTCATATACTATTTCACCTTAGCTAGAGGTCCGTCGCCCCCTGAATTTCAATTTCTGGCCAGTTGATTCCCAATTAATGGAAGCATTCCCCGGCGTAACAGGCGCTAGTATGCCCATTACGCCGGGGAAGCAGCGCCTTGGTGTTTATCTTAGGGGCGTGTGCGGCTAGAGCTACTGGCGCCCGATTTGGAGGTCGGCCGGGATTAAAGGGATGGCCTGGGGGCGCTGCCAAGCACGGCGGTGGTGTGAGGTCGATGGGAGGGCGGGGCGGCAGAGGCAGGGGTCTGGGCCGGTGGTCGCTAACGGTTCGAGAAAGATCGTCAACAGTGACTGGCGGGAGGTAGACGAATGCCATCTGCCCGTTCCTTATAGATCGGATGGTTCATTACAAAAATCGACTGACCTATTTATTTTCAGTCGACTGTTATCTTAGATATGACCACATGTGGTGGTGTGCTGGAGGAGTACCTGCATTTCCTGTGCTCATATATTACAAAATCATACGGAGTAGAATCTACTTATGTTTGCCATGCAATGTTGTAGAGCTATCATATGTCTCCTGTCATTTATTTTTCAGCCACCTGCTATCTGCTACTTTTACAGTGCACTAGTTTTGCACACACTTCACCCTTACTCTCACTATTGTGTTTTTATGCAAGGGTATTTTAGACTCTGCTGCCATGAGAGAAGCCAAAAAGAAAAGAGAGAAGTCGCTCCAGCTTCGTATGCGGGTAGGCAAGACACGTTACAGCGCTATAAAGGGTGCAGTGTCAGCAGATGGAGACGGTAAACGTAGCTCTAGAGTTGATGACCTCGCTCGCAATGAACCACCATCCCAGGTGCTTGCTTTAACTTCGCGGTGTCATATGTGGTTGCATGTTCCATATGGTGTCTAGCTTGTATTCGAAAGGCCGAAGTCGGCAAGATAAGGAAAGATATTTTTTTACATGAACCACCATCCCATGAGCACCAGAAGACATATAGCTAGTCAGGGCACTGGCCGAGCCAGTGACAAGCCCAGCAAAGATAGGCATCACCTGGAAGCCAACTAAAAAGCTGCGATGGTGGCGAAGCAGCCCGCCTCCCACCAGGCTCTCAGGTCCTAGATGATCATGCTCACCACTCCAGCCGGATGTCTAGCTTGTATTGCTTCCAATTTGGATAAATTGCATCTGCTTAGCTTACACATTATACCTTTGAATATGACATGCCTTTCTGTTTTGGTACATACTAGTACATCTGTGTATTAACCATGTTCTTACATCAAACTAATGTTCTTGTGTATCCCTCATCAATCACTTATGACGAGGCAGGCAGGCAAGGGGACTACTCCTCATTTAAAGAATGCAGCGTCAGCCTCCCGACATGATTCTCAAGAAACAGAAATGCTAGATGAAGATAGTGAACGTAGCTCTGTAGTTGATTACAGCATTTCCCCTACACTAGCATCACAGGTGCTTGCTCTAACTTGGCAGCGTGATATGTGGTTGCATGTTGCATATGGTGTCTAGATTGTAATTCTTCCAATCTGGTTAAACTGCATGTGCTAGTCTTCTTAGCTTATACATTATACCTGTTAATGTGACATGCCTTCCTGTATTTAGTACATAGTACATCTGTCTATTAAGCATGTCCTTACATAAAACTATTGTTTTTTTTGTATCCCGCATCAATCAACATGATGAGACACCTTTAGTATATGCAGTGCGATATTAGTTGCATCTTTCATATGATTTATAGCATGCGCTACTTCTAATTTGTTGAAATTCCATTTATGATGGGACGCTTTTAACTTGGCAGAGTCATATTGGTTGCATCTTTCATGTGGTGTCTAGCTTGCATTGCTTCTTATTTGCTGGAATGGTTTCTGCTTAGTTTACACAAACAGTTGTGAACATGCCATGTCGTCCTGTTTTTCGTACATATTCCATCCTGGTATCATGTGTTTGCCTTACATCAAAGTAGTGATTGTCAGTATCATGCATGAATGAGTTCTGAAGAGAGAATGTTATTGCTTTTTCTTGTCGGTTTTACTTGACAATTGAAAATCAATAAAGCGGAAGGAAGTTAGCAAGGCAGCGGATAAAGGTGCTCCTTCCGAACGGAGGGCCTCTACAGTTTCTACTCCTCCACACCCCCAAGATGATTTCCAAGACAACACATGCATAGACACTCAACAAAGCTGTGTTTATGATGAGCACGTCTCCCCTAGTGCAGCATCACCGGTGCTCCCTCTAACTTGGCACTGTTATATGTGGTTGCATGTTATGTGTGATGTCTAGCTTGTATTGCTTCTAATTTTGTTGAATTCCATCTGCTTACTTTACACATTATACTTGAATAAGACACGTGTTCCTGTTTCTAGAACATACAATATCTGTCTATCACACCATGTTCTTACATCAAATTACTACTGTTGTGTAACCTGCAACAATCACTTATCATAAGACACATTTGACTTCGGAGTGTGATATAGGTTACATCTCACATTCTTTTCTAGCTTGTACTACTAATTTGTTGAAATGGCACTTATGACGAGACAGTTTTAACTTGGTAGAGTGATATTCGTTGCATCTTTCATATGGTGTCTAGCTTTCATTGCTTCTAATTTGTTGAAATGCCTTCTCCTTAGTTTACACATCATAAGCTGTGAATATGCAATGCTATGAATATGCAATGGCACTAATGATGAGAGACCTCTAACATGGTAGTGTGATGTTGTTTGCATCTTGCATATGATTTATTTCTTGTACTGCTTCACATTTGTTTAAACGCCATTTATGATGAGACACTGTTAACTTGGCAGAGCGATATTTGTAGCATCTTTCATATGGTGTCTACCTTCCATTGCATTGCTTCTAATTTGCTGAAATGTCTTCTTAGTTTACACATCATAGTTCTGGTTATCTCTTCCGTCCTGTTTTTCATACATATTACATACTCCTATCATGTGGTTGTCTAACATCAAAGCAGTTCGTCTGCATCACGCACCAATTTGTTCTGAAGAACTAAATTGTTATTCGTTTTTCTTGTCGGCTTGACTTAACATGGCACAGAGAAAGAGGAAGAAACACAGAATGGCAGGGAATGAGAAGCGGATGAATCCTGCAGATTCTGCTGGTACTGATGGTGCAATAGAAGGTCAAAGTCCAGCGGAAAATTCTACAAACACGGCATCCCATGCTACATGAGTTGCAAAAAAAGCCAAATAGAAACAAATAGCTGCCACCAAACAAGCAGAGACAGCCCTAGTTCTTGCAACACCTACCACAGTACTACCAACTACACGACTTACTCGTGCGTCAACTGAGCTAGCAGCACGTTCCCAAGCTCCCTTTCCACCTGACACTACTTCCCAAGCACTCTTGACACAAGACAAGTTGGCAATATCAGATGAACCTTGTGAGCTTCAACAGCAAGAAGGTAGTTGCTGGAGTCAAGTTACAGTTGCATGCTTCTTTATATGTAGTCTCACAGTTTGATGTACACTAACACTTCCTATGTTCGTTGTTGTACTAGCACCTAGGCGCAAGAGGAAACAAACATCAGGGATAATGCTCGATAGGTTAACTAAATCTAGAGGAGGAAGAATGGAGATCCGTTTTGAGGCAGGTTTAAAAAGGCCACGTGATGCTACAGAGTCAGCCAAGTTAGTATCAGAGGCAGCGGTTGCCGTTAGGTGTCATGTACGTATCCTCCCAACATGGATTCAGTACAGGAATGACAAAGACGAAACCCAGTTCAACACCTTCCTCGACCATTTATCTGTAAGTATGGTTATGTATGGAAACTAGTAATATCGTCTTGCTCTGTCCCATACTTTCTAGGTTGCTGATAATGAGACTCCCATAATTTTCAACAGATGAGATTCAAGTTGGATAGCCAAGATGATGCAACCAGACAAGCTTGCACCCATGTTTTCAAGTCTGCTCTGCGACAGTATCGGTACAACTTGAGGAAAACTCACTTTGAAGGCAAGGCTAACAGTGAACTTTCCCAAACATCTCCAGTGGAAAATATATCGGATGAAGACTGGAGGGGCCTTGTTAAACACTGGTCTGATCCGAAGTATCAGGTACATTATATATATGTGATCAGAGCACATGTTGAAGTCCTATTTACGCATGTGCCACACAAATCTATCTTCTTGTAGGTGAACTCTTCAAAGAACAAGGCCAACCGTACGAAAGTGAAATTCCAACAGACTACATGATCTCGTAGCTATATTGCACACTGCGAGGCTCTTGTAATTAGCTGTTGTTTCGCTCTTTTTGCTGTACCATATTATCAGATCTATATTGACTTGTTCGAAATGCAGAGGAAAGCCCGCAAGGACCAAAAAGTACCTGAACCAAATGCTATGGAAATCTTCAAGGACTGTCACACCAACAAGAAGAAGGGCATGACTACACCAGTCAAAGCCGTTGTTGTAAGTCCTTAATCCTCATGCCTTTTAACTACTACTTACTCTGACTTGTGCCTTGAACTGCATGGTTTGCAGCCAATGTCTATTAATCTTTTCAATTTTATACACAATTGTCTTAGCGTATCATTGCACCTTACAAGGTTTAAAACAGAGGAGTGATGTTCCTTTGATCTTGACCCGTAATCTAGTTCCGTGCTGGACTTGCCCAGACAACGTTACAATTGCATGTTTGTCTGTTCTCAGTTGTTTTGTGATATGAATGATGTCATACTATGCTTACCGTATTATAAACTTCGTCTCTTTATCCTTAGCCCTCAATACAATGTGAAGAAATAGACAATACATTAGCGATGGTACATGGTCATATGTTTGGAACCTGGTTTTATTATGTACTTTGCAATAAAATACAACTATTATTTTACATGGGTTCACCAGAATAAGTTTTGTATATAGACCAAAGCTATTTTGTTTGGTTTTGCTGCCTCCTTAATATCTTCTGTTCTGGTACTACTAATGTAAAACCACAACTTTTCAGCGATCTATGAAAAAAATGGTGGAAGCGCCACCTTCTGAAGGTGGCGAGGCAACTATAACCGCAATGTCAGCTCTTGCTGCAGTGGGTCAGTACTTGTCCACTAACAGTGCCAAAAGCACGTTCCTGCGTAATACTGGGTTGGTTGTTAAGCTAATCTCGTCCAAAATGCCTCATGATCAAGATATGCAAGCTCAAAACAATGTTGTATCTGCGTTCCAGACACAAGTCCATTCCCTAACAGAGACCCTTTGTGAAACAAGGAGAGACATTGTTCGATGTTGTCAAGATATGCATGGTTTTGGAACCAGACTATCAGACATTTGCTATGTTGTTCAGGAGTCTAGGAGAACTGAAGGCGAAGGTTATGGTGCTCCATCGGACAATACAGCATGAAAACGTAACAGTCAGGTCAAATGAACTGAGCTTCTGAACTTCTGGTGGTGCATTTATCTGCTAGAGGGTTATGGTGCTCCATCGGACAATACATCATGAAAACGTAACAGTCAGGTCAAATGAACTGAGCTTCTGAACTTCTGGTGGTGCATTTATCTGCTAGACTGTTAAGTTTTATGCCAACCTTCCTTTTGTTATATAGTTGTAATTTGTTTTGGTGCGATACAAAATTTATTCTTAACGTGCAGCCACCGGCTAAAGAAAACAACAAGCCATTTTTGTATAGTGTAGGGTGTTCCCTATATTTGCACTGGTGGCGATCTTTGATGCCGAGTGGATGTAATCTGTGCAATCGCCTTAATATCCTAGCGTTAGTTTCGGCCTTATTTATTTCCTAGTCTTCTTTTTCCCTGGTTTGCTAGTGGCCGCAACTACCATGGGCCATATATAGGCCGTAGGATCCATGGGTCTCCTACGGGCCGTCGATAAATGGGTCTGTAATCGGTGGGCCTCGGGCCGTCGGATAAATGGGTCTAAAGGGCCGTAATCGGGCGTAATTGGTATCGGCCCAGCACGTAACAGGCCGTTAACAGGCCGTAGGATAGCAAAGGCTTAATTCTGTCACAGGCATAACGGGTCGTTAATGGGCCAGAACATAGGACGGGCTAGAAACGGTGCAACGGGTTAACAGGCCAGAAACGGGCCCACTCTTGCCATGGGCCGAATTTGGCCCATTAGGGTAACAGGCCAGTAACGGGCCGACTCTTGCCATGGGCCGAATTTGGCCCATTAGGGGAACAGGCCAGTAACGGGCCGACTCTTGCCATGGGCCGAATTTGGCCCATTAGGGGAATAGGCCAGTAACGGGCCGGAAGTAATCGAGGACCGAAAAGGAGCCCAAGAACGTATGGGCCGTCAATAGGCCGAAAGCTAACACGGGCTGGAAACAGCGCATGTAAATCATGGGCCATTAACGGGTATAAAGAAAATTACTGTTCATTATGGGCTAGAATCACCGTGGGCCTGTAAAGGGCCAAAAGATACGAAGGCCTCATATGGGCCGAAAGACGTCGTGGGCCATACATGGGCCAAAAGTGAAATGGGCTGGTGTTATATTCGACGGCCCACATGACGTTGTTGGGCCAATTTCCTTTAGGGCCTAACGGGCCATGATTTAATGGGCCGTAAAATGGGCTATTTGCGAAGAGGCCGTTAACAGGCTTTTCATGGGCCAGCCCATTAACTTTTGACCAAGTCAAACGGGCCGGCTTTGTAAGCTAAATGGGCCAGTGGTGGGCCGTGGTACGTGTCGACATATCATAGGCGCCTATCTGACCCACTGACGAGCCGACACGTGTTTCGTCCGGCCAATAAGAATTTTACACGTGGAAATTTCCCATTGGTTGGGGCTGTTAACGGGTTATCGGATCCAAAACCCGACCCGATAGCTTAACGGCGTTCCGTTACGGTGGATGCCACGTGTCGGTCACCCTTGACGAAAGCACTTCTGTGACGCGCGATTTATCGTCATGGAAGTGGACACTTCCGTGATGATAATTTTGGTAATGTCATGGAACACTTCTACGAGAGCACAGGTATGACTATCTTGATTCTGTCATAAAATCGTCATGGATGTACATGCATGACAAAAAACGCGACCTACTGTGACAAACACGTATCATCATGGAAGTGCATTTTTGTTGTAGTGAGGCCTCCAGCAAACGTCTAAACAGTAATGTCACATACGCATAATTTTGGTTTTTATTTCTTTCTCCACTCACAGGTAGGCCCGCATAGATAGATAGATAAAGAACACGAGCTGATCAGGCGCATGCGGACTGTTTGACTGTTCAACCAGACAAATACGGAGCTATACGCTGAGCCAGTGACCGTATAATCACCATATCTCGTATACAATGATCAAAGTGAGCTATCAAGACAAGTTCAATGACCGCCAATGCATTTTACTCGGTAATAAATGACCAGGATTGAAGGGGAATCCAAATTTCCTTCGTATTCTGTCCTTGAGCTCTTGACAAAATAATGCACTTTACGGTTGTCCGGCCACTCCACACCAGAGCTGACACCAAGCGTCGTTCATGCCACCGCGCCGCACACTAACCGGTAAGGAAGCGATGGCATCCCGCCGCGCTGAGTTCCTCGCCACCCACGACCGCACACAGAATGGTAGGCAAGCGATGGCATCCCGCCGTGCCGAGTTCATCGCCGCTCGCGACCTCACACCTATGTCGGCGGAATTTGAAGCTGCCAAGGCCGAATGGGCGGTAGAGAAAGAGGCGGCCAAAGCCGCACAGAGGGAGCGGAAAAGTCAGAAAGCACTCAAGAAAAGAGAGGCCCGCCGCCGCAACAAAGAAGAGGACGCACGCGCTGCTGCAGAGAGGTCGGCGGAGATCCAAGCACGGTGGGGTGTCGCCGACAAAACCGGGAAGGAGAACGACGGCATCTGGCCAGCATGTGAGAAGTAGTAGTACTAGTAGTTAGTGCGTGTGTCTGTGTCGCCCGTACGTTTGTTTAATTAATTACGAGCATGTAACAGTACTACTAGTTACTACTGTAGTTTTTAGAGCAAATTAACAGTACATTAGCCTAGACTCAATGGAAAAGTCCTATCCTATGCATCAAATGGCATCTCTTTCTCTATAGGAATTGAGATGCATGTCATCTCACTTCCTATGATTTTCATATTCCTATAAAATTCCAATCCTATGGACCAAAGGAGGCCTCTGCTAGAGTAACTACTGTAGCCAGCAGTACTGCTAGTACAGTAGTTTTCTTCAAGAAGGGGAATTCAACGAAGTCATGATGGTTCCTTCGTCCGAGCAACTTCACAGTGGGTAAAAGGTTGGGCCTGTGATTTGATGGCTCATTAGTAATTACTGTGGCGCGACGACCGGGGTGACTCTCCCTTGGAGTTCTGCGGGCATGGCAAGTGGACCAGGATGGTCGACGTCCCACATGTCGGCGAGCGGAAGTATTCTTTCCGATATCGAGGAGCAAGGAAACCGCGTGGTATAGTATCACTGGTGATTTATATTTATTTTTTATTTCTAATGAATGCTAGCGTTTCAACTCTTACGATGAAGGAGTGCCCAACACACGGCACGTGCTGGATGTCACACACGTCAGCGAAAGGAGTGGGACATGAACAGCGTGGTAGAGCGTCTCCACTTCTGGGTCGGAGACTACACGTAGTAGTACTACTGTACTAGTGGTATGAACGATACAAAGTGCGACCCGGAGAGAAAGACACGTCTAGTTGGAAGGTCTCGGGGCATACACGTAAACAAATATAAAACCTAATATGTGCCTCCAATTAATATAGTTGTAGTAGAGTACTTAGTCACGTACTCCATAACATCACCGGGCATTGCACATACAACATTTAGTGGTAGTAAGAGACAAATGCCTATATGCCACGCATGTTCATACTATTTGTGCCTTTCTACTTCACTTACTGCGCTACATTACACAGGTTCGCACGTCCACTCCCGGGTACATGTCCATCTCGTAGTTCCAGTCCCACATGTTCTTCATATAGATGGAACGATCCTTGCCTGACACGTGCACCTTGATGCTAGATGTGTCGCGTGTTGGCAAAAGGATGAACAAAGCTCACATAAAAAATAGAGTGGAAGAACATAGATTCCCGACGACCGAGAAGGAGCAAGGAACCTCGGGGTGGAGCGTCTGCACTCATAATATTTTATATTATTCAGTGATAAAAAATCAACCAATCATCTCCACAGTGGACTGGAAGAGTACGAAACACGGCAGCCCAGTGTAGTTACATCATACTAGTACATGGCTAACCCACGCTATCACCATATTTCTTGGCTTCCGTGCGACACCTATCTCTAGTAATCCAGCAGCCCGTATCGCTTCTCCCTCCTCGTCTCTCTCAAAGTGCGGCGGGCTGGCGTTTTTGCCGTCTATTGAGGTCGGTTAACTCATCACATGTTAGCGACATGCCAAGAGCATTCTAAAAAAATTCCTTTCACGTTCCGTTTTCAAAAAGAAAAAAATCCTTTCACGTACGAATTTGACTGTATGCTTTGAGCAACTTGCATGTCCTATACTGCTCCTGTTTGGATACTCTAACTTAGCTAGAGGTTAGACTAACTCATGACTAACCCTGAACTAACTGTAGCCAAAGAGGTGTTTGGGTGACAGGGTTAGATTGACAATAAATGCACTTGATGGAGAGAGAGAAGTGATTTTTCAGTGGTCCCAATGAGAACTATCTCCAGTTAGCACCTCTTGGGTGGGATAGTTTTTTTTGGTGGGTTCGGTGCAACTTGCTCCAATTTAAACCCTCATGCTTGGATACTTTAGGGCTATTTGAGCCCCAACTAGCTCAAACTAACTCTAACCCATGGATCCAAACAGGGCCTATGGCCAGCCTCGACGCGGAGCAGTAGGTGCACTGGGAAGCGGCGCTCTCTCGGCCGTCGCGCCGCTTCAAAGCCGGTGCTAGTGTGAGGTCGCCTCCGCTCTGGTTGGGCATTAATGTGGCACTGACGCTCCAGGGCGATGCTGAACGTTTCACGCGGGAAGCGCGCGCCGGCAAGGGAGTATAGGTTTTGAACCGTTTCAGGTGTAGTACTGGTAGTTTGCAAAACTACTCAATTATTGCCCTCAGCTTCCTAAGAAATTGTGGTAAAAAAATGTTACTCCACAGCCTGATTCCCTTCCCATTATGGCCCGCAAAATCTCGTGGGCCTTTAGCTGGGCCGAGCCATTATGATACACAAAAGCTCGTGGGCCTTTTGCTGGGCCTGCCCATTATGGACCGCAAAATCTTGTGGGCCTTTAGTTGGGCCGGCCCATTTAAAATTTATGGGCCACTTTTGGGCCGGTCCACGTGTCAACATATCATAGGCGCATCTCGCCCATTGGATGAGTGACACATGTGCCAATGCGGAGCTGACACGTGTTTCCGTCAGCCAATCAGAATTTTACACGTGGAAAATCCCCATTGGTCCGGGCTGTTAACGGGTTATCGGATCCAAAACCGGACCCGATAGCTTAACGGTGCTCCGTTACGGTGGATGCCACGTGTCGGTCACCCTTGACGAAAGCACTTCTGAGACGCGCGATTTATCGTCATGGAAGTGGACACTTCCGTGATGACAATTTTGGTAATGTCATGGAATACTTCTACGACAGCACAAGTATGACTATCTTGATTCTGTCATAAATTTGTCATGGATGTACATGCATGACAGAAAACGTGATCTACTGTGACAAACACGTATCATCACGGAAGTGTATTTTTTTGTAGTGGTTGTTGCCGCTGCCAGTGCTAGAGCAAGTGCCGTCAGAGAAGGTGTCGATGCTCGATCCATTGCTGAAGGTGGTACCGATGTGCGAGACAACAGCGATCGTCTCTGGTCTGCTATGATCAGCTTTCTAACTTGACTAGGCTCCGTGACCGTGATCCAGTCTTTTTCTTCATTTCTTTTAAACGCGAGAAGGACTAATTGTGGTGTCTTTGTTAAACCAAACTGCAGTTTATCATAGGGCTTCAGATTGTGCTCATACAACAGACTAATCCAATTGTGTCCAATAATATAAGTGATGGATAGTGCCTTCATTACAAACACGGCATAAGAAGTAAAACCTGCAAAAATAACCATCATGGAGCAAACCAAACGGTTTATTCTGTGATGAATGTCACATGGCAAAACCTGCATCGTAAAATTGTAGCAAAAGTAAGAAAACATGACATTAAATCAATAAGATTTAGATAGTAAATCAATAAGATTTACTTGATGTGACACGAGTGAATCCTTACAAGGAAATCACTATGTTGAAGTTGTAAACAGAAGATTGATTGTCCAATTACGAGTGGCATGTAGGGCCCCCGCTTACTTCCACAAGCAGGACAGTCCAAAGGTCGTGACAAATCATATGGACCGAACATCCATGGGACTGGAAATCCTGGTGGGTGCGATAAACCCTGCAATGCATACAGATATTGGAGTGTAACCATAATTGGTAAACTGTCCTAAAAATATATGATCTGGATACTTCAAAATATAATGACTGAATTGAGTGGACAGACATTAACATAGACTGTTCTCAGGATTCACCACACAACAAAAGCGGCAGTACTAAACAATACAGGGTTCACACACACAAATCAAGTACTGAACAATAGTACTTACTACAGACAAGCAAAGTTGCACTAATTAGATTCTGCAGACTATTTCTTGCCACCGACCTACGAGATGAACCCCGCATAACTGACTAGGCCATGGACTTCGTGAGAGATGTCTACCAGCACCATCACCATCTCGTCAACCTTGGAGAACCTAACAGAGTGGTCTTTCCACTCATAAACATGACGACGAAGACAGACCGCATCAGATTTGTCGAGAAGCTTTACAAGAACCACACCCTTCGTAATCGAAGGCACAACCAGGAAATTCTTGTGGTGAAGTACACCCTCGAGAACACGCCTGACAACAATGCTACAGGAAAACACTAGTTCAGGACACATGGCGACAAGGACACAGCAGCTAGATAGTTTAGCAGTAGAACTCATCCTCAGGTCTTCCAGTTCACACGGCATGACTTTGAGAACTTCATCTCCACCGCGGACCTGGTTCTAATTCAAACAGAAACCAAATATTTTATTACTACCTCCATTCAGAAATATAAGATGATTTTCGATATTTTACTCCATATAAGACTACATATACGCACAGAAATGAGTGAACAAAGACACTAGAACATGTCTTCCAAGGCATGAGAGCACATGGATTACTTGCAATATCCATAACAGAAGTTACTGGGGCTAATATACTCTCTTCAAAGGTAGCATTGATGTTTATAAAGTAGTTGAAAGTAATCTGTAAGAAATTAGTGTCAACCTCTTGCATGTTTTGGTCAAAAGAGAGATTTCGAACCGTCATTTGCCACACAAAAATCAGATGCAAGATCACCCAGAAAGTTGTACTACTAATACTAGTACCGCGTGTTAGATGAAAAAAACACGATCAAGGTCGAGAAAAAGATCGTCAAGAAGAGATATTACCTGGACCTGCTTAATGAGGGATCCCGGAGAGGGTGCCTTGGACAGGGCGATGGCCTTGAGCTTGTCTGCGGTAGTCTCGGCGGGGTGCTTGCGCTTCTTCGTACCCTGAGCCTCGACGGTTTTGGCCAGAGCCATAGACATCACTTCGGCCAGTGCTTCAGGGTCCATCAAGAATCTGTCAAATAGAAATAAAAGAAAAGGAACCATAATCGCAAACCCAAAAGAAGAACAGAGAAGGAGTTATAGGATCAGTCTCGGGGTTGCAAGACCGGGCCTTGGCCAGAATCAACACCATTGATGCGCTCACGTTTCCTTCCTTGGGAGAGAAGAACAATGGCAGAAGCAGGCCGGGGTTTTCTTGAAGAAATGAGGAACAAGATGAGGGAGAAGCGACTTGGGGTTTTCTTCGAGAGAGGGGGCTGAGGGAGAAGAGTGAAATCACTACTAGAAAAACAGCTATAGCCAATATGGACACTAATGGCGCAGTATACATGTGGTGCGCCATTACTAATACAAAATAGTAATGGCGCACCATGTGTAGGTGCGCCATTAGTAACCAAAACAGTAATGGCGCACCAGGTGAAAAGTGCGCCATTACTAAGTTTGACCAAGGTTTGACCCAGTCATACACATAGTAATGGCGCACTTTGTATAGGTGCGCCATTACTAAGTTGACATAGTAATGGCGCACCTTTACAAAGTGCGCCATAACTATGTGTATGACTGGGTTAAACCTTGGTCAAACTTAGT
>NC_057811.1:128523955-128570551 GCF_018294505.1 Triticum aestivum | reverse complement strand
CGCACCTTTACAAAGTGCGCCATAACTATGTGTATGACTGGGTCAAACCTTGGTCAAACTTAGTAATGGCGCACTTTGCATAGGTGCGCCATTACTATGTCAAACTTAGTAATAGCGCACCTATACAAAGTGCGCCATTACTAAGTTTGACCAAGGTTTGACCAAGTCATACACATAGTAATGACGCACTTTGTGAAGGTGCGCCATTACTAAATGCACCCCCCCTTGTGGACCGCCTTTTCAGTTTTAAAAAAATATAAGAAAATGATGGAAATGTCAAAAAATAAAAGAAAATAAGTTTCCCATGTGATATGTGGTCTAGTTGTTGGGAAAATTTACAAATATGAATTTTGACTTTATTTGCAAAATCTATTTGGAATTTAGTAAAATTGGCATAACTTTCGCATACGAACTCGGATTAAAAAGTTTTTTATATAAAAAATCATCTACTCAAAAAGTTACATCCGAATTCAACCGGGAGAACGTCGTTGAAGATTTTTAGAATCCCCAAAAACCTAACAGAATAAAAGATACGGGGCTTTTAAGATCTAGAGGGGGGAAAATGGAAAAAAATTCAAACTTAGTAATGGCGCACCATTTGCTAGGTGCGCCACTAGTAATAGAAAAAAATTGGTTTCGAATTTTTTTTTGGAAAAAATGTTCAAAATATGATACGTGATATGACCGGGAAGTTTGAAATATTTTTTTCAAAATTTCATCACACTCATGAACATGAACAAAGTCTTAGACATCAACAAGGTTTAATAGGATTGATATGATAGATATATCAACAAGTGCCTGTTAAGTGAGCTGGTGCTGGGGTTGGATAGAACTGAGAAGTTAAGCATGCTCGGGCTGGAGTAGTGTGAGGATGGGTGACCTTCCGGGAAGTTTGACCACGGAGTGCGATTTGACTTGAGATTAAGCATATTGACCCGAGATTAAGCCATAGTGACCCGAGATTAAGAAAAAAACAAAAAAAAATTGAATTTTTTTCTTCTGAAATGGCGCACTTCTAGGCATACTAATGGCGCACTATACGTGCGCCATTAGTAATGGCTCACCAAATGTGTGCCATTACTAATAGTTACTAATGGCGTGTTAATAGTGGCGCACCTATAGTGCGCCATTAATAGCAAAAACTGGTGCGCCACTAATAGCCTTTTTCTAGTAGTGAATGATGGTTGCTTTGTCTGTCCAACTTACTGCTGGAAAGGTAGGGGTTTTGTGATTTGACGGCTCATTGGGCATTACTGCGGCGCTTCGATCGTGGTAGTCTACCGTGCAGTTGGGCACTCTAGTACGGAGTAATTTAGTGCATGGCTAGTGGACCCCGATGTTGGTTGTCCCACACGTCAGTGAAAGTGCGTAGCAAGGTTCCCGACGACCATCAAGGAGGATCCGCATGGTAGAACGTATCTACTATTTCTGAAGAAAAAATGATTACAGCAAGCGTTTCCACTCTTACGACGAAGGAGTGCGAAACACGGCAGCCACTTGAACTTACATAGTGCTCCTACTACTAGGCATGTGCAGCGGTTCATACGTCGGTACTACATAATCTTGTTGCTAGTGTAGTAAGATATGACGTTAACAAATGGTGTTGTGCGCATGTCAACTATATGAACAGCAATGTAACATAGTACCCCTTTTTTGACTGTCCGGTCGAGAAGGAACGGTGAGATCAATGTTAACAGAACAAGGTCTACAGCGCACGGAGAGTACGGTGCTACAGTACTCCACGGAACATGAACCATATGAAGCACAAATCAGTGTTAGAAAGGGTGTATGAAGGGTGCATGGGATCAGAGCAAATTTCCCTTCTCGACCCACTTTTGGGTGTTTGGCAGAGTGCATGAAGGGTGCATGAGTCCACTTTAGTAGGTTAACACAAATACACTAGGAGCATGCATGAAGAGGGGTGCTGAGATGAGCATGCATGAAGAGGGGTGCTGAGATGAGCATGCACGAAGAGGGAACAACTACTCTATATTGAGATTAGAATGCAACCAAACACACCCACATGCTTTGTGCTATAGTGACTGATCCACACCATCTGATTTTGATCCAACGGTCATATTGCACCGAGACATGGACATGCCCATGCAGAGGACGCCTAAACACCACCGAAGTTCCTTTGCTTCTCGAGGTGCACGACGTTGGTGATGTAGGGTGGCACCGCCAGCAGAGCCCGCTCCCGGTCGACGGGAGCCAGCTCGTCAAAGACGGTGTCCAATGGCATGAATGGATTCCGGTTATGGAGCCCTGAGAGGATTCACCCAGCAACGGCGACGGTAGCCCGCAACCCCTCCTTGTCCAGCTCCGCCCCCACCATCGCGCAGAGACGGCTCAGCTCCTCGGAGATATAGGTGAAGAAGGAGACCAGGTCAGGAAGCCGTAGCTCATTGAAGTCGATAGGGTGGTCGAACGGGTTTAGCCCGACGCCCGGCATGGTCCCGGTGGCACGACGGTAGGCATCACGCAGCCGCAACACGTCTGTGGCAACATGGTCCACCAAGTGGCTGAGGCGATCCTGGACCTCATCACGATCGGCCCACTCGCGCTCCAGCCAGCTCGCCTAACCGCCTATCGTATCTCCCGCTTTCTGCAGCAACGCCGCTGATGCCTCGAGCATCTTTGTGGTGGATTCCTGCCGCTTTTGAAGCTTCGTGAACTCCCGCACATAAAGGAGGAGCATGCACTCCTCTCCTCCTTGAGCTCACGGAGCTCCACGTCCTTGGCCCCGAGCTCCGCATCCTTGGCCTGGAGCTCCTGTGTCAGGCGCCTCACTTCAGCCTCCGTGATCTGGTGCACCGCCATGGAACCAGGTAGAAGCAATGGGGAGAGGAAGCAAAGGGGCTAAACGGCTGAAAGGCAATGAAATCTACGGGAAGGCGGAGGGAGCCTGAGGGAGTCGTGGATTAGGGGGTCCTCGGACAGCCGGACTGTTGGACTATGAAGATGCAAGATTGAAGACATCGTCCCGTGTCCGGATGGGACTCTCCTTTGCGTGGAAGGCAAGCTTGGCAATTCGGATATGCAGATCTCCTCCCTTGTAACCGACTTTGTGTAACCCTAGCCCCCTTCGGTGTCTGTATAAACCGGAGGGTTTAGTCCGTAGGACAACAACAATCATAATCATAGGCTAGCTTCTAGGGTTTAGCCTCTACGATCTCATGGTAGATCAACTCTTGTAATACTCATATCATCAAGATCAATCAAGCAGGAAGTAGGGTATTACCTCCATCGAGAGGGCCCAAACCTGGGTAAACATTGTGTCCCCCGCCTCCTGTTATCATCCGCCTTAGACGCACAGTTCGGGACCCCCTACCCGAGATCCGCCGGTTTTGACACCGACATTGGTGCTTTCATTGAGAGTTCCACTGTGCCGTCACCATAAGGCTTGATGGCTCCTTCGATCATCGGCAACGATGCGATCCAGGGTGAGGTTTTTCTCCCCGGACAGATCCTCGTATTCGGCGGCTTCGCACTGGCCAACTCGCTTGGCCATCTGGAGCAGATCGAGAGTTACGCCCCTAGCCGCCAGGTCAGGTTTGGAAATTTAAATTATACTGCCGACATCCGCGGAGATTTGATCTTTGACGGATTCGAGCCTATATCAGGTGTGCCGCATGGTCACGACGAGCATGACCTAACTCTGCCGTCGGACGGTGTTTAGTAGATCACACCTGTGGCTACTCCGGCCCTAAATCCGGAGCAGAGTGCGCCGTCCGAGGACGGGTGGATGGACCCCGCCACGGAGGCCGCACACTCAGTGGCGATAGAGCCGAATACTGATTTCACCTCCTATGAGACCTGTGTTGCCGGACACTTGAATTCGTCCCCGGCCACGGGCTCCGAACCGCCTGCGTCCGTACCTATCGAATCTGATTGGGCGCCGATCATGGAGTTTTCCTCCGCGGATATCTTTCAGCACTCGCCCCTGGGCGACGTGCTAAATTCATTAAGGTTTCTCTCCTTGTCAGGAGACCCTTGGCCGAACTATGTCCGGCTTGAGTGGGAAGAGGACGACGAAGAAATTCGTTCCCCACCCACTTAATAGCCACTGTCGACGACCTAACCGACATGCTCAATTTCGACTCCGAAAACATCGACGGTATGGACGACGATGCAGGAGAGGAACAGGAACCACCACCCACAGGGCGCTAGACAGCCACTTCATCACACGATATATATATGGTGGATACACCCAAAGAAAACAATGACGAGGAATGGAAGGATGCAGCAAAGGATAGTTCCCTCGAGAAGCAACCAAAGCGACGATGTAGACGCCGCTCCAAATCCCGCCTCGGCAAAAACAGCGACAACAGTGCAGGGAAAAATAATACCCTGGTCGACTCCAAAGGAAATGACAACCAGATAGATCCAGCGACAGAGCGGGATGAACCAGCGGACGGCGAACATAGTACGGAGCCGCCGTCCGATCATGGCGACGCCGAGGGTAAAGCTAATCAACCTGTCTCCGGAGAGGAGAACAGTCCGGACGACGATGCACACATCATCCCGGAAAGGCACTTGGAGCAACAGAACCTCCATAGAAGGCTTATTGCCACCGCGAGGAGTCTAAAGAAGCAGACGCAAAGGCTTAAGGCCGCGCAAAATACACTCAACAGTAGATGGAACAAAGTGCTCGACACTGAAGAAAAGTACGGTGGCAGTCACCACACAAAAAGCTATTCAAAGCGCAAGCTGCTGCTTGAATTCAATGACGAGGCTTTAGAGCCTATACAGCCGAAAAATAAAACGGCCGATCAGCCGGATCGACCACCCCGTGGCCGCGATAGGGCGGCTAACGATGTCGCGCATAAGTCAGCACACGATCTACGTGAGGACTTGCACAAAAAATCCGGTATGACCAGGTCCATCTACGGATCTAGGAAGCGAGCTCTGGCATAGAAGCAAAACCGAACACTACAACCATCAGAATGCCATGACACATCCAAATACAGGGGTGCCGCGCACCCCCTATGCTTCACCGATGAGGTGCTGGATCACGAATTTCCAGAGGGATTCAAACCCGTGAACATAGAGGCATACGATGGAATGACAGACCCTGGGGTCTGGATTGAGGACTTTATCCTTCATATCCACATGGCTCGCGGAGATGATCTCCACGCCATCAAATACTTACCCCTCAAGTTGAAGGGACCAGCTCGGCACTGGCTGAAGAGCCTCCCCAAAAACTCAATTGGAAGTTGGGAGGAGCTTGAGGATGCTTTCAGGGCTAATTTTCAAGGCACCTATGTCCGACCTCCGGATGCACACAATTTAAGTCATATAATTCAACAGCCCGGAGAGTCAGTCCGAAAGCTTTGGAAAAGATTCCTCACTAAGAAGAATCAAATTGTCGACTGCCCGGGCGCCGAAGCTTTAGTGGCTTTCAAACACAGTGTCCGGGACGAATGGCTCGCCAGACACCTCGGCCAGGAAAAACCGAGGACAATGGCAGCCCTAACAAGCCTTATGACCCGCTTTTGCGCGGGCGAAGATAGTTGGCTGGCCCGTAGCGGCACCAGCGACCCAGGCACATCCGAAGTTAGGGATGGCAATGGAAAACCACGACGCAATAAAAGTAAGCGTCGAAACAATGAAGATAGCCCAGACAACACGGCGGTGAACACCGGATTCAGGGGCTCTCGACCCGGTCAACGGAAAAAGCCATTCAAAGGCAGCAGAGATGGACCGTCCAGCCTAAACAAGATTCTAGACAGACTATGTCAGATTCATGGCACCTCCGACAAACCTGCAAATCACACCAACAGAGAATGCTGGGTCTTCAAGCAGGCCGGCAAGCTAAACGCCGAACACAAGGGGAGGGAGATACCAAGTGAAGACGAGGGTGAGCCTCGCCAGCAAAACACTGGGGGACAGAAAAAATTCCCACCAAAGGTCAAAACAGTGAACATGATTCACGTAACAAAGAGGAGGAGCAAATGCGCACTCCGAGACGTATGCGCCATGGAGCCCGTCGCCCCCAAGTTCAGCCCTTGGTCGGTCTGCCCGATCACTTTCAATCGCAGGGATCACCCGACTAGTATCCGGCACGGAGGATCGGCCGCCTTGGTGCTAGACCCAATAATTGACGGATACCATCTCACTCGAATCCTTATGGACGGCGGCAGTAGTCTTAATCTGATATATCAGGACACAGTCCGCAAAATGGGGATAGACCCGGCAAGAATCAACCAAAGCAATACTACCTTTAAAGGAGTAATACCAGGCCCAGAGGCCCGTTGTATGGGCTCTCTAGTACTAGAGGTTGTATTCGGTTCTCCCGACAACTTCCAAAGTGAAAAGTTAACCTTCGACATCGCTCCATTCCGAAGCAGCTATCAAGCACTACTCGGAAGAACGGCCTTCGCTCGTTTTAACGCAGTACCGCATTACGCTTATCTTAAACTTAAGATGTCCGGTCCACGTGTCATCATCATAGTTAGCGGAAATACAGAGTGTTCCTTACGTGCGGAAGAATGTGTGGCGGCGTTAGCAGGCGACCACTGAACGACCTCTTCAACCAGAATAAATGATCGGTCGTCAAGACCGCGGACATGGCTAGACGAGTCCGGTGCACCACTGGTTGTAACAGCTCAGATAAACCTGAGATTGGGTCGATGGATATACCCCCATAGGTGGTGCTAGGGGCTTCCCGCATGTAAAAAGAACTACAGTTCGGATTGACCTTATTTAGGTTGAATTTTAATGGTTCATTAAGAATAACCAATTTTTTCGCACGAAGACTTTCACCTGGGTTTTTCTCTTTTGCAGATGATCATCGTGCTACACCCTTCCAGGATACGGCACAATGGAGACACAGACACAGGGCCCCATTCAAAGGTTTCTTTTTAGATTAAGACCCTGTGTAAACCTTTTTTACTGTCTCTTGTTGCTTCACGCCCTCCGGATACTCAACACAACCGGGAGGGATGATGGCGTTATTGACATTTCGTCACGTCAGACTAATGCATGTACCTGGAAATTTAGGGTTTATTATCGAGGGCGTTACTTAGCCCAGCATATGTTGTAAAGTCTGAATACCTTAGGGAGTGTTCGGCGTCGCGAGTTTGGCCTTATATGCATCAGCTCCGAATCATGTCTAGGGTCAATAGTTGGGTTTGCCCAGCTCCCATGTTTTGCTACCTTACGTTCCGCTCTATCGGCTAAGGTGGCACCGGGAGAACTACTGCGATTGTGCCCTGGTTCATCTGGATGAGCACCTCAGTAGAGAAAGCCGAAAACTGACTGTCATGATAAAGCGCGAGACTGTTCAACCACTCGATGACTCAGCAGAATCTTCGCGATTCCTTCGCATTAACGAAGGACCGGTTTCCCGGTCATGTATGTACACGCACAGTATTCAGATAAGCGCGGAAGTACCAGGGGCTATATAGTAGCCCCACTGTCAAACTCCTATGGCTAAGTGAAAGTGAAGCAATATAGTCTGATTGCCTTGTTCGCCGCGCTCTCACCTCCTTAATGGACCAAGACGTTGGATCAAGTGTGAATACACGCTTTTCCGAACACCCCCGCATTATATGCGTGGGGGCTGAAGCCGACGACTGCAAAATTTCAGGTTATATACATACATAAACGGCCGCATAGGAGGCATCATAATACTTTCAAGCAAAAGTATAAACACAGCCTTTATAATCCAAATAGCATTGTTCTTACAATTGGGATACATGTCACTCAAACATGATACTCTTCGAGCACTGAGCCTCTATTAAACGAGCACCTTCTAGGACTTCTTCAAAATAGTGCTCGGCCGAGACCTGGCCTACGGCCGGATCTGGGGTTGCAATAGCGGTGGCCTCCATCCCTGCCCAGTATGTCTTAACACGGGCAAGAGCCATCCGCGCACCCTCTATGCACGCCGACCTCTTTATAGAGTCGATATGCGGCACATCACCAAGGAATCGTTGCACTAATCCAAAATAACTATTGGGCCTCGGTCCTTCCGGCCAAAGATGATCCACGACAGACCTCATGGCAAGTCCGGACAATCTATGGAGTTCAGCCCACTCGGCCATTTGTTCATTTAACCGCAGCGGACGCGTTGGAGCACTGAACTGCGACTAGAACAACTTTTCCACTTCGTGATCTTTTTGATCCTTGAAAAACTCAGTCGCATCAGCAGCACTCGTTGCCATGTCCGAATACGCGTCTGCAGCACTCCATAACTGATCCAGAGGGGCATACTTCGGATCTCCAAACTTCGACCGCAACAAAAAGGGCTTCCCAGCCGTGATATCTCCGGCTTGACGAAGCTCCTCCTTCGCCGCTCTGATTTTAGAGCGGGCTTCCTTGGCTGCTACCATGGCTTTCTTCAGGTCCACCGCTTTTGCCTGGCTTTCCTTTTCAAGAAGCTCATACCGGTCGGCGGCACCCTTCAGCTCAACAGCCATCTTGGCTATTTTATCTTTGCTCTGGCGATGAGCAGCCTGTTCGGCTTTTAACTCTTCGGCCGCCTTTAGGGCGGCCGCATCGCTTCTCCTGGCTTGTTGCTTGGCTCGGGCAAGATCCGCCCAAAGGGTCTCCACGGCGGCAGCTCCATCTGCAGTCACAGCATATTATAGATACTAGCATCATGCTCCTCTTAATATCCGTTGACCACCCGAAAATACATACCCTGTGCCTCGTCAAGCCGCTTGTTCACAAGCGTGATGTCGGCATCTACCGTGTCAAGCTGCCTCCTCAGTTCGGCAAACTCAGCAGTCCGGCCAGCCACCGGACCCTCAGCCGCCTGCACACGAAAGCAGCATGATCATTACCTGGGACTATGATCCTCTGATTGCCGCCTTTGGACAGCAACCAGAGTCTCAGGGGCTACTATATGCATAGGGCACACCTAGCATGCGCGGTACCGCCAAAAAAATATACATATTACTTTGCGTACCTCAAAGCCTCTTAGCAGGCTCATAAAAGCTTCATGCAATCCACTTTTGGCGGATGAAATCCTCTCAACCACCGTACCCATTAAAGTACGATGCGCCTCTGAGATAGCCGCTTGCTCTAGAAGACCCGTCAGTGCGTCCGGTCATGCACCGGACAGTCCCGGACTCTTTCTGTTGCTCTCCTTAGGAGCCGAATACTCCAGACTTCGGGTGGCCGAAGGGTTACCTTCTGGCCTTGGTGGATTAGGAGAAATCCTCCACGACGACACCTCAGGGTCGTCCGCCCCATGAGGCGGGGAGGCACGGGGAGGCGTTTCGCTCTCCATCATCTCCGGAAGAAGATCCCCCGAAGATGAACTCTGTTGAGAAGGTTACGATCCGAACTGTAAGACATACGTCTCGGTTATTGTCCTCGGAGATGAAGCAGGATATATTTACTATAAATTACTCTTGTTCACTTACAGCTCGGTGGAGGGCTGATCCCCTTGCGGGCACTGTGCGGTAAGGATGCCCTCCGGGGCGGGGCCCCTCGACGAAGGTTTCTTCCCTCGCTTGGAAACCTTTGTTCCCAAGTCTTGAGGGGCGGTCCTTTTCCTTCCTTGGGGAGAGGGAATTTCAGATTCTTCTCTCTGATTGTCCTCCTTCGCGGAGACACTAATTTCCCCGGTTTGGATGAGTAATGTGTGAGGCCCGCTTGCGGCTTCTTTATTCCTCCCTTTATCTTCCCCTGATGGCGCTTGATAAGGTGCGAGCTCAAGCATCCTGGCTAGTAGAGGATCCGGTGAGCCTTCGGGAAGGGGGGACGAACACCTGATCATCTTCGCCTTTTTTATCCAGTCGTGGTCAAAGAGCGACTTTTCAGAATGATGTTGTGATAAATAAAAAGACAGCATGTTTGGTCGCGGAATTACTTACATGGGTATCTGGACGATTGCAGTTTAGGCCCGCATCCTCGGTGGTGTCCGGACACTTTATTTGTGATCCAAAGAATAATCCATACATCCCTTCGAGCGTCACGCTGAAGAATTGCTGAATAGTTCGCGGTCCTTCTGGGTTGAACTCCCACATACGGAGAGAACGACGTTGGCATGGCAGGACCCGACGAACTAGCATGACTCGCATTACCTTGACAAGGCTGACATCTCTCTTGAGGAGATCTCGGATGCGACTCTGCAATGTCGGCATGTCATTAACCGGCCCCAAGTCCAGCCCCTTGTTGACCCATGACGCCAGTTGTGGCGGGGGGCCCGAACGAAAGGCGGGGGCAGCTGTCCACTTAGTACTTCGGGGAGCCCTGATATAAAACTACTCTCACTGCCATAAGTTGGGCATCTCCGGGAAGGAACCCTTTGGCCATGGAGCATCGGCGCCTTTGCTTATTACGGCACCTCCGCATTCTACGTGTCGCCCATTGATCATCTTCGGCTTCACATTGAAGGTCTTGAGCCATAAGCCGAAGTGTGGGGTGATGCGGAGGAAGGCCTCACACACGACGATGAACGACGAGATGTGAAGGATGGAATCCGGAGCCAAATCATGGAAATCGAGCCCATAACAGAACATAAGCCCTCTAACAAAGGGATCAAGGCTAAAGCCTAGCCCTCGGAGGAAGTGGGAAACAAATACGACACTCCCGTTGGGTTCGGGAGTGGGGATGACCTGCCCTTGAGCAGGCAGCCTGTGCGATATTTCGGCGGTCAGATACCTGGCTTCTCTTAGCTTCTTGATGTCCTCCTCTGTGACAGAGGAGGCCATCCACTGGCCTTGAAGGTTGGATCCGGACATGATTGAAGGTCCGAAAGCGTTTAGCTTGAGCCTTGGGTGTTGGAATTCAAGGTGGAGGAAGGCAAGGATCGAGCACGAGAAGAAAAGGACAGGCCTTGGCCCCTTTATAAAGGGGGTGAATATCAAGCGTCCTCCGCGTGGCCGTTTGGAACTTGCCTAAAATCGAGGAGTCATACCAGCAGGCACGATTGGGTTACCCATACCCGTATTGATGAGAATCCCGTGATAAGGGGAACACGATCTCTGCTTCGACAAGACGTGCCAATAAAACTGCCTCGCAACACGTGCAGTGGCAGGCTGGGAAAAACGGTTCGTAATGACCGGACCATGGCGTGATGTCACGTTATGAAAAGTTGTTAGCAGATTAGATTTGTGGAAATATTATACTCTCTACGGTGGTTTGTGGAATTTATTTTGCAGAGACGGACACTATCCTTGTGTTCAAAATCTTCTATGGAGTATTCGGAGGAGGAACCCGCCTTGCAATGCCGAAGACAATCTGTGCGCCGGACTCATCGTCATTGAAGCCTGGTTCAGGGGCTACTGAGGGAGTCCCGAATTAGGGGGTCCTCGGACAGCCGGACTATATCCTTTGGCCGGACTGTTGGACTATGAAGATACAAGATTGAAGACTGCGTCCCGTGTCCGGATGGGACTCTCCTTTGCGTGGAAGGCAAGCTTGGCAATTCGAATATGTACATCTCCTCCCTTCTAACCGACTCTGTGTAACCCTAGCCCCCTCCAGTGTCTATATAAACTGGAGGGTTTAGTCCGTAGGACAACAACAATCATAATCATAAGCTAGCTTCTAGGGTTTAGCCTCTACGATCCCGTGGTAGATCAACTCTTGTAATACTCATATCATCAAGATCAATCAAGCAGGAAGTAGGGTATTACCTCCATCAAGAGGGCCCGAACCTGGGTAAACATTGTGTCCCCCGCCTCCTGTTATCATCCGCCTTAGACGCACAGTTCGGGACCCCCTACCCGAGATCCGCCGGTTTTGACACCGACAGAGCCAGCCGAGGAGCGGGGTGAATCTTTTGGTTTTCACCATGGGAAAACACCAGTCGACGAATTTTCACATCAGGGAGTAGTGGGTTTTACAGGCAGAGTCATTGTGACTAATTGCTGTCGCGCCTACTCCCGTCAATCAAAAAATTAAAAATCATGTCGCGCTTGCTCCCGTCAATCAAAAATTAAAAATCATGTCGCGCCTGCCGCACCCAAAGACCAGAGCAACGCCACAGTGGATATTTCAATTTACCTGCCGGCAAGGAGAGAAAAAAGGGGTGAAAAAACAAATGTGGCAGCGGCCTAGCCGATCGGTCGCACTAGCCCAACTAGCTAGCTACTGTGCTTCACTAATGTACTCGGCGGGAAAGGTGGTCTTTCGTGATTTGATGACTTATTTACTTGCTTTGGCGCTACGACCGAGGAGGGCGCAGAAAACGCGCAGTAGGGCATCCCACGTCTCGGCAAGGAAGAAACTATGCGTGCACCACCCGGGAGGACACCGAGACCGCGCGGTAGAGTGTGCCACGTCTCGGCACGGTGAAAAATGTGCGTGTAAAAATATACAGTATTAGACGTACTACCTATGGTTCGACCACGGGACCCAGCCAGTCGGTCAAAAACACCCCACTAGGCACACAACTTCATCATGCTCACGTGGCACGGAGGATAGGTGTGGTTAGCTCTGTCTCGACCAGCCACAACGTCTCTTGTTCTAGGCGATTCTTCTATTTTCCAAACTTTTTTTTAGTTATAATGACACCACGGCAAGCTAGTACCGCTCTTCGTGTGTGCCTGTGCTTCTAAAGGTTAGACGATGGAGAGGAGAGAGAGATCGCAGACCTGCGACCCACCAGTAAGTGAGTCAACCGTCATGCACGTGCTGATGAGCCACTCCCTCTACTCTACTCAACGTAACACTGTATAGAATCAAGTTATGGGACAAAGCCAACAACCATTGTTGTTTCAGACTATCGACTTACGCTTTGTAGTCCAGGTTGCTGGTTCGAATCTCATCTTTCAGATTTGTTAGTTTTAGGTCCAAATTTGATCAATGACAAGTGGGACCCCCGTGTGTTGTTCCTATATTTCAGTGTAGGATGTTTTTCTTGAACATAAACTTTGTGTGGTTAGACAAGTAACGGCACGAGTTACACGAATTTTGCAAGTTTAGGAACAAAAATGACAGCGGCAAAGAATATCACATCCACCCCGCAGCTTAGATGCTTGGTGATAGGAGTTTTTACGTCATTGGAACTAAGATCCAATGGCTTGGGAGTAATCTTTGTATTATGCGCAATTTCCAAACTCTCTAAGGTTTTTTTGCAAATAAAACATTCAGGCCTCGTGTGTGCCGTTGCATCTTGGATCCAATGGCTCCCAGTTGCTCATATTAGGCGCTCCTCGTAGCTTAATTAGCCACTACGGTGATCCGAGCATCTAGGTCATATGATATGTGATGAGATGCCACATGCGTAGTACTTGTACTTTCTGCACAATTCCCAAACTCTCTCAGGTGATGTGGCACCCCGGCTAAGAGAAACCGGAACGCCCCATATTCCAGCCCAGAGATCGACATGAAGTCTTCTGAAATACGGCACTGCTTGGCATAGAACAAATCAGCTCTTATTACAAAGGGTAATGAATCCAAGGGTCTGATGTTACAAAAGATCACATCAGTACGGCACACTACACCAACGATACTACACTTGCTTCTATGCTAGCAATGGAACAACTCGTAGCAGCGGAATACTTCTAGCAGCGGAACAACGACGAAGATGGTGAACTCCACTCCGCAGGGACTGTGGCTCGGACACGATCTAGCTCGCACGCACGGTAACCTCGACAAGCAATCAATCAATCATGGCATCACCTGCAATCTAGCATGACATGCCAGGTCAGTACATTGAATGTACTTGCAAGCTCACAACAACCAAAAGCATCAAGGCAAAACAACAACATAGCATTAACCAGGTTAATTAATTAACAACTACTATGATGCGAAAGCAACTACTAAACATGATATGAAACTACTACAATGCTGATAAACCACCATCTCAGATCTCAATAACCATCTCACTCTTGGCTATCCGGCCAAGCAATATATCACATCGATCACCTCGTGATCCACCTGATCACCTTGTGATCAAAACATCCACAGGATCACCTCGTGACCACATCACAAACTGACTGATCATCCTCGAGATCATCCCAACATCGTCATCCACATCCCGCCAAACCATTACTTCTCACAATATATGTCAACATATATATATCACCTATAAGTCATTCCATCATGTAAGTGTCGATCGAACGGTGTGACCTAGTACGAATTGGTGCCCATGACCGAGGACGGGGCTATCGATAGATTAAACACACACTCTGCAGAGGTTAGCACATTGTACCCACACTACGGAACCCATGGCCTCACGCTCCCATTCGGGTGGACCAACGGTGTTCCGACAAAACCGATCTACTGCCATGACACTCTCCCAGCCACTCCGACCAACTCCCCTCTTGGGCTAAGTCATGGGTGGCCCCGATGTCTACCAAAGACATCCAACAGCCACCGTCGTGGCAAAACATAAACAGTCCCAAACAGGGACAAAAAGGCGCCTAACAACAACTACGGGCACACAAGGTTATGTCTGCTTACCGGGCTAGGGTAACGCACGCCCATAACCTTCCCTCGTTGGAGGCACCGGTGAGAGACATGACAATAGACCGCATTAGGGCCTTCCCATAAAGGCAAATGTGGTTGCACTGGAAAAGCCCGGTTCAATGGCACCTGACCAACTTAATGACGGAATTTATCCCCAAAAATATAATAGTGATAACTGATACTCCGATATCATCTATCAACCTATAATCCAAGTCATAGCTCTATCCAACAAATAATCCAAAGCATAACCTAGTCATATCAAAATACTCCGAGGGTAGCATAACACTACTATCATGATGAATCCAAGAAATCAAGATACTATTAATCCAATAGCGAGATCAAAATATTAACCTAAGATCCACATGATAACACCATATCCAAAATAATACTCCAAAGCATAGCATCAACACCATCATGAAAATAATCATAATAGCCACTAATAATCCAAAGGCAACAAGTCATCCACATAAGCTTCAAAATATTAGTCCTAGAACTCCAAACAATATCATGGCAATAGCAAGATCAAAATAATACTTCGAGAAATGCCATGAACAAATCATACAAAGCTACTGCAATATTTTAAATAAGTTTAAATAAGTAAACCATGTCACTGCATTGCAATTATGCAAATGGAGGGTGTGGCTTGCCTGGGATGGAGGGATTCACCGGGAAGAAGTGTGAGAAGCTCGCGGAAAGAATTGCCGGAAACGGTTCTCTCTCGGAAGGGGATGATTAAGGGCAAGGGCAAAATGGTCATTTCCAGTATGTGAAAACATAGTGAAATGTGACCAACAGAACCGGCTCGACGAGACGAAGAAGTGGGCTTTGGAATCACCTCAATCGGAGTCACATTTGAAAAGATACGGTCGTTCGTTCGTTAGGAGAAAAACAAATAAAAATATGTGCTTTTCTGTTGCTAACAAGCGAACGTTCACAAAATAAAGGTTTCGGCCGGCGGCTGAAAAAAACAGAAAGCATATTTTCAGAAATACGTTTCCGTTGTACTGAAAGCGTATTCTTAACAGAAGGCATTGAGAAGTACATTTTCAGTACACGAAAGCGTAGTTTACGGAATGCCCTTCCACTTGCCAAATCAGCTGAGCGGGGTCAACTCCCTGTGTCACTGACTGGTAGGGTCGTGTGGGTAGGGCCCGGCTGGCCAGGTCAGCGCCTTCAACCTCTCGCTCCTGCGCACGGCCGAAGGGAGGGGAAGGCCCCGACGACGACCAGCATCATTTCAGGCCACCCCTCGAGCCGTGCAGCCTACCGGCGTGCTCAGGAGGCCGAGACGCACCCGCTGACGCATAGCACGGCCGCCGATGGGCTCGGGAGCGAGCGGGACATCCATCGAGGCGGACAACAGCGTCGGCTGGATGGAGACGATGCTACCGGGGTCTTGGCGAAGAGGAAAGGAGGTGGGGAGGTTCGTCGGACGTCGGAGTTCCTTGTGGAGGTGGGGAGAAGGAGGGAGGGGGCTGACCTCGAGCGAATTTAGCCGGGCATGGCCGGTGGACATGGCGGTAGTGGTGGAGAAGGAGGGTGGCTCGAGCCGACGGACTGATCGGGGAGGTTGCTGGGAGGTCGGTGAGGCTGATGGTGAGCTCAGGAGGCCTCGAGAGTGGCTTATATAGGCAGGGGAGGAGATGGCCGAGCTGGCATTGCCGCGAATGCGTGGCCGGAGCCATGGACACGTGTGCACGCACTCGAGCTCGGAGGTAGATGATGGGGAGGCACATGGAGGAGCTCACGGGGGCAGAGGGAGCCAAGGGAGCATGGGGATGAAGAAGACAGGCACATTCAATGCCATGTCGGCCACTGTTCTCCCGTGGGCGCGCGGCGGCGAGCGCTGACGAGGAGGTTTTTGGAGGGGGAGAGTGGTCCAGAGGGAAGGCAACGAAGATAGGAAGATGTTGGACATGGTCATGCGCGCGAAGACGACGAGAGGAGGAGAGGCCGAAGCACAAATGACGTCCTGGATGCGCGCACTGCATGCCAAGTCGGTGGTCACCGCGAGCACTAGTGCATACAGTGCCACACGGTTGGCCAAATGATGTCTAGGGTGTAGTCCCTCTAGGGTAGGTTGCAACTGAGGTGATAGAGAAAGAAATGGCACTATGGTTGGGTTGCAACTAAGCTCTAAAGTTTGCTGCATCAAACTTGGTCATGTTAGTGTAATTAGTAGAGAGATGCTAAGGGCCAAAGGAGTTGTCTGGGAGGTTTAGCTTAGGAAGGTCTATAATCCTGGGGAGTTTGAGGAGAAATGGACCAACGCTTAATATAGTTGCTTTGCAACTGACCAAAATGGCCCAGAAAAGAGATCAAGATGATGCACTCAAATGAAGAAGCCACTTGAGCTGAATTTTGGCAAGGCAGGGTTATCTTGCCATATGAAGATGTTGTAAAAATTTCATACCAAATGGGCTTGCCAAAATGGTGCTTGCTTCACAAACATCCTCACTGTCCAGAAACTTGCAATAATTTTGGAGGGCAAATGGCTCGATGAAATGGTCCCAAATTTGGTGGAGAGATGTTATTTGGGTAGGAGCATGATCTGGTATTTTTTCAGAATTAATGAAGCAATATAAAATATACTTGCTTCACAACCTGAAAATATTAACAGAAGCAAAGATTTGATCCTGTGCTCACATGGATCAAGAGATGGAGCTGAAAATTGGAGGAGGGTAATGGTATGAGCACATGAAGGGGTGTGCAAAATTTCAACTCATTTGGATACTCCTAGCTAGTACTTCCTTCACAATGCCTTCTGTCTGACAGAAACTTTGAAAAATTGTTGAGGAAGATTGGCTAGGCAAATAAAGTTGAATTTTGGCATGAGGCAATGATTTGGATGTAAAGATTGCCCAAAAAGTTTGGGAGCAAACAAGGAAAGATACGTGGAACTTCCTTCATAGAAAGCCACACTGGACAGAAATGAAGAATAATTATTGGGGACTTATTTTTGGGCTAGGACAGGAAAGTTTGGGAGCAACATATGACCCAAAGAAATTATGAGAATTATTTGGGAATTTTGGGAGTGACAGAAATATAGGTTGCTTCACAACCTAGGGCAAACATGACTATTCCTTTAATAGAAAAAGGAATATTCCTTAGAAAAGAATTTTAGGGTTGGGCTAGAATGGAAATGACATGATCTTCGGAAAGGTTTGACAATGATGTGCCACTTGGGAGAAGAAATGATGATGATCTCCCAGGTTGCAAGGCCACAACTCCTTTCAAAAAAAGAAAATCAGAGCAAAAACCAATAAATCAAAAAGAAAAAGAAAAGGGCCAAAAACTAGGATGTTACAGGCATATATTCAAAAAACATTCAAACCTCCTACTGTGAGCCGTTAGATCTCCTGGAACTCGTATCACCATAGAATCTATGGTGCGGGAGCACCTCATATTCTCCCGTGTGAGAAAACATCAGGTGCTTGCGCAACTTGGATGCTACGGTGATACAAGCTTCGAGGTTGTTCGATCTGAGATCCAATGGCATCTAAGCAGTCTTTGTGCTTGTAAGCAGTGGCCGAACTCTTTGGGGTTTTTTTTGCAAAAAACTTTCAAACCACCGAGGAGTTGTTGGATCATAGATCCAACGGCTCCGAAGAGCTTGTATCACCAAAGCATCTAAGGTGTGGTAGCACATGATATTCTTACATACAAGAGAATATGAGGTCCTCCTTCATCTTAGATGCTATGGTGATACGAGCTTCCAGGTCGTTGGATATGGGATCCAAGGGCATCTGAGTAGTTTTTGTACAAATTGTGTGCAATTCTCAAACTCATTAAGGTTTCCTGTAAAAATATTAAGACATCCTGTGAGCTGCTATATCTTAGATCTACAAGCTCCAAGAAACTCGTATCTGCATATAGCATCTAAGGTGTGGGGGCACATGATATTCTCCTGGGGAGGGGGATGCACAACCAATCGGTGTTTGGGAGGGTGGGGACAAATATAATGTTCAAATAATTAATCTAAACAATCCTAAAAGAGCTTCACAATTTTATCTAAGGTCGAGGGGTTAACCCCCGACAATCTACATAGCTCCGCCTAAACACAACATTTGCATGTATGTAGTACTAGACTTAATATTCATGTTTCAGTTTCCTGTTCATTTCAAATATTTAATTGAGGACCATGCATGTATTACATTTTACTCCCTTCGTTCCTAAATATTAGTCTTTTTAGAGATTTCAAATGGACTGCCACATACGGATGTATATAGACATATTTTAGAGTGTAGATTCACTCATTTTGCTCCATATGTAGTCACTTGTTGAAATCTCTAAAAGACAAATATCTAGGAACAGAGGGAGTATTTTTGAATTCGTGTCATACATGCATGGTTTGGAAACATAGATGCACTATACTTAATGGATTGTTGCTGTATTCGTGTGTGTGTGGTCATATGCTTGATACATACAAAGTTTTCTCACCACCATACCGTTCATCTTTTAAATTTGAATTTGCAATGAAAAACTTACTAGGGATACCATGAAATGTGAAATCCATGTTGAGATCACTATATCACAAACTCACTCTAATTCAAGAACTCGTAATAAATCAATTACCACGTTGAGATTACTATTTGCAAGGAAAATACGGGCATTGTAATACATATAGATTCGTTCGGCAATTTAAAAGATTACTTTCGTATTCTCAAATGGTAGCACCCAACGGCGTACCAGCCAGACCCTGGTTCATGTTGATCCTAAAAAATCCGGGCTTGTGTCCTTCTTGTGGCGTGCGTGGTACGCACATTAGCAAACCCCAATCAGTCGAGCCTCCGCGTTTCGAGTCGAAATATCTGGCGGCCAGAATTCCAGCCCTAGGAAATTCCCCTCATGTCCCCGGTCCATAATGACTACCGATGAACAATGGAGGGATGCTTTAGTAACTAGACAACGTTACCTACCGTGTCGAGAACGGTTCAATTCCCTCGGTGGCCGCTACCCTAGGTCACCCGTCAACTCCATTGCCTAGTACTAATAGGAGTACTACACCAGGATGAGCACATAATTTAGCCCTGTTAGTTCGTGCCTAGTACTTGAGTTAATATATCAGGCAATGCACTGGTATGGAGGGATTATCCTTTTACTCTGCATATATAACTTGTCTGAAGTCTAAAGCAAAATGTTTGACCAAATCCTTTCTTAAGAAATATTAACATCTACAACAGTGAAGATGTATCGCTTGAAAATTCATTGCATGATGCAGGTTATGATATTGTTTTGAATCATGGATTTTAAATTTAAGAAAATCCAAAAGTGACCGGAAATTCATGAAACTAAGCATGGTCTCATGATATGGCACAAATATTCCTATGTAATTTTTTTCTTCAATTTGAGACAAGCTGCTTATGAGAAGTTGCACAAATGAAGAGCCAAGGTATTTTGGAACAAAGACCTATCACGATAAGGCGAACGCTTTCACTATTCAAACCATGGGTGTTTACGTGCCGCCATGAGTCCCGCTTCTCATCGGCAAGTGCCGTCTGAGCAAGCGTGTGAGGCGACGGGAGGCGTGTGAGCAGACCACTGCGTCAGCTGTCCGGGAGGCGTGCGAGCAGACCGTTGCGTAGGCTCACCGTGAGGCGAGCCCTTTGATTAGGCTCCGCCGCCCACCTTCATCCCTACAGCCCCCACTTTTAATGGTGCCGGCACCATAGTTTAAAATCACCCCCGCACTACCCGGTATCGCTACAATCTTCTCTCTTCCTCTCCGATTCTCCTGTCGTCTACCTCCAACCAGCCTGACCGAACCGTACGCCATGCCGCATCATGATGTTTTGCCCTTAGTCTTCTAGTTTCCTGAGGAAGATACCTAGCTGGAGTCTCAAGAACATAAGGCGCTTTGGGACGAGCTTGAACTGGCCTCGCGGTAAGATGTGTGCCTGTCCCCGCTCCCATTCCGGCTCCCATCGCCCCGACTGCGCCAGCACCCATCCCCGTGGCATTGATGGGCTAGAAGCCACACATTGTCGCTGAGCTTGCTGCCACGGGGTTCCATGAGGTCCCAGCGGACTTTCACGCGCCCGTGCACCTGCCAGCGCATGCGCCTGCGCGTGCACTCGCACGCCCGTGCCGGTGCCCGTGCACATGAATGTCTCCGCCACACCGTTGCCAGCGCATGTCCCCTCGCGGGTGCCAGTGCCCCCTCAGCGGCATGGATGGCCGCCATCAACCGCTTCCTTGCACCAACGCCAGTCGCCTCCTCCCGCTAGTTGACTCACTCCTGGAGACCGAAGTCCAGAACATTCTGGCCTTCCTTGAAGCTAGGGCCAACGTCTAGGAGTACGCCAACAACGGTGCAAGAGGCCGCCGTCGCCATCGGTCGGTGGCCCGACGACGCACAGAGCACGGCAGAGGAGCCGCTTCCCACCGCAAGACGCCCCTGCCGCCGTCTAATCTAAATTTGCCATGAAAAACGTTTGGATTGCCATGCTTAAAATCCGAACGTTTATCGTTTCCATTTATTTTAGATCGATCGTCGTATGAATGTAAAGTCGGAGTCAGACTGACTGAAATATATGGTTTGATCGATTGAATGTTCTGTTAGAGCCGTATCAAATTAAATATAAAACTTCATCAAGCCACATGTATTCCTTCTCATCGCAAACATTTCATATTAAATACCACGTCAATTCCAAAAAAATTCTTAGGGAAGTCAATTCCAAATACTTGTAGGGCGCGACCAGTCCCCTTGTTCGAGCACTAGGTGATACATCTATTTACCAATGCATTTAATTATTACGGAGTAGTAGATAAATAGTACTAGATAACTTGTCCGTCACGGTCACTTTTGTTCCAAAACTTGTTACATGTATAATCTATATCTATACCATCTATACCAAAGGGGCAGATCCAATTAATCTCGGCCATCAAATCATGCCAATCCAACAACCTAGACTGCTTCAATGTCGAGCGCTCAACATGTTTAGCGTGCAGTTAATTTCATGCCAAAAATAGTGCTAATCACATAATAACACGCAAATAATATTCTACTTAATATCTGCATGCACTTAATATACTTCCAAATTAACGTGCATTGCACGTACACATTGACTAGTACTACTAGTACGTGAAACTGGTGCCGTAACTTGTGAACGCGTCCAGATATGCTCAACGGCAACATCGTCCGCGAGTTCTTCGTGTTTGCCTGTGCGTCTAAACGTAGAAGGGGATGAGAGAGAGAGCAGACATGGAACCCACCAGTAAGTGAAGGCGAATAGTACGTGCTAACGATTTGGACCCACTAATGTACTAAAATTAATATTAAAACATGTTATCCATTAAATAGGTTGTGGTAATATAAAAACATTATATCAACAAAGGGGGTACAACAAACGTTGTTGTACTATGTTGCCTATTGACGTGCGGCTTGAAGGCCCTGGTCGCATGTTTGATCCTCGTCCTTTTTAATTTTTAATTTATATATGGGTCCAAATTTGTTTCATGACAGGTGGGCCCCTCGGTGTGTAGTTTGTAGCACTTTAATTTGTGGGTCAAAATTTGTTCCATTACAGGTGGACTATCGGTGTGTAGTTTTGTAGCTTCTTTGTAATAATTAAAGAGAACAACAGAGTTTTTTGATAAAATACCATGGTGCGACGTTGAAGGTTAGAAAGGACGTGCGAGAGAGCTATGACCGAGCCAGAGGGAAAGCAATTGGGGGAGGTGTGGGGGTTGCGACGATGTTTGGAGTAGTTGTGGGCCGAATGCTACGAAAATATAATCTAAACCCACCGGAATAAATGCCTTCACAAATTAATCCAAGGTTGGAGTCCCCCTCACAATGTAAATAGCTCCGGCTCTGCGAGGGATGGAGAGGTAGCTTCAATGTGTGGAAGATACGGTGTGAGAAAGTGAGTGTCGGTGTCAAAACCGGCAGATCTCGGGTAGGGGGTCCCGAACTGTGCGTCTAAGGTCGATGTTAACAGGAGACAGGGGACACGATGCTTACCCAAGTTTGGGCCCTCTCTATGGAGGTAATACCCTACTTCCCGCTTGATTGATCTTGATGAATATGAGTATTACAAGAGTTGATCTACCACGAGATCGTAATGGCAAAAACCCTAGAAGTCTAGCCTGTATGATTATGATCGCCTCTACGGACTAAGCCCTCCGGTTTATATAGACACCGGAGGGGAGTAGGTTTGTACAAAGTCGGTTACAGAGAAAGGAATCTTCATATACGGGTGCCAAGCTTTCCTTCCACGCCAAGGAGAGTCCCATCTGGACATGGGAGAGAGTCTTCGATCTTGTATCTTCACAGCCCATCAGTCCGGCCCACGTTCCATAGTACGGACGCCCGAGGACCCCTTAATCCAGGACTCCCTCAGTAGCCCCTGAACCTGGCTTCAATGACGAGGTGTCCGACGCGCAGATTGTCTTCGGCATTGCAAGGCGGGTTCCTTCTCCGAATACTCCAACACAATCTTCGAACACAACGAACGTGTCCGGCTCTGCAAAACAAGTACCGCACACAACCGTAGAGAGTATAATATTTCACGAGTCCAATCTGCTGACAACTTTTTGTAGCGTGACATCACGTCCCTGCCTGGTTATTATTTCGAACCGTTTTTTGGCCTGCCACTCCACATTTCAAGATGCGGTTTCCATTGGCACGTCTTGTCGCAGCAGAGATCATGTCCCCTTACCACGGATTCTCATCAATACGGGCGTGGGTAATCCAACCATGCCGTCTGTGCGGCCCTTGGCAAACAGGCGAGTTTTAAGGCGAGTGGCGAGGCGCTTGATATTCGCTGCCTTTATAAAGGGATAAGGATTCACCCCCTTTCACCCACGCCTTTTCTCTCTCTGCCCAGCCATTCTCGAGCTCCAGCGCCCAAGTCCTCATCTTCTCCGCCTCAAGAAAGCACTCGATCATGTCCGGATTTGGAGCGCAAGGCAAGTGGATGGCCTTCTCCGTCAAGGAGAAGGACATCACCAAGCTTCGGGAGGCCAGGTACCTGGCCAAAGAAATCGCCCACTGGCTTTTCGGCCAAGGGGCAGATCGTGCCAACCCCGAAGCCCAATGAGAGGGTGGTGTTCATCCCCCACTTCGTCCGCGGGCTAGGGTTTCCTCTCCACCCTTTCGTCCGCGGACTCATGTTCTATTACAGACTAGATTTCCATGATCTAGCCCCAAACTCTTTCCTCAACATCTTGGCATTTATTGTCATGTGCGAGGCCTTCCTCCGCATTCCACCCCACTACGGACTGTGGCTTAAGATCTTCAACGTGAAGCCGAAGGTGGTGGATGGCCAACACAAAGAGTGCAGAGGTGCCATGGTGAGCAAGATGCCCAACGTCACATGGCCAAAGGTACCTTTGTGGAGACTTTCAAAGGGTGGCAGCAATTGTGGTTCGATGTCACAGAGCCCTACGACACCACCTGGGCCGAGGCTCCCGAATTCAAGTCCGGAGCCCCAGTGCGGCTCACCTCCTGGCTAGAGAAGGGCCTGAATTGGTCTTCGTCGGACGAGCTGACAGCGCTGCAAATGCGCATCCAGAGCATGGTGGACAAGAACATCAAGCTCTTCAATTTGATCCAGGTGATGCTAGTTCGCCGAATCCTTCCATGCCAGAGCCGGACTTGCCATTTATGGGAGTTCAATCCGGCCGAGCACCTGACCTTGCTACGGTTCTTCGGAACTACGCACGAAGACATCTAGAAGGTGCTCTTTAAGGGCAACGAGACGCGGCCGGAGACGACCGAGGACCGTGGGCACGACCTGGCCCATCCAGCCAGTGCGGTAAGTCCTTCGCGTTTGAAGGTGTATCCTTTACTTGCTTATTCAGGGAAGATACCTAAACCTCACTATTTATTTTTTCAGGGCTGGACAAAGAAGGCGGAGCGGATTAAGTGTCCGGCTCCGCTGCCCGAGGAATCACCATCCCGCTTCTGATGAAGATGCTGGTTTCGGCGCCCTACCAGGCGCCAGAGAAGAAGGCCAAGGGGGCCAAAAGTGGCCACCGCCACAAGGGCGCTTCGGATGTGACGTCCGAAGACACCGATACTCACTCCTCCGCCGCCGAGGATGACGGCGAGGAGGAGGAAGAAAGCAACTCTCCCCGTGAAGGGGGAAGGAAGAAGAGGGCGGCCTCCACAAATCTGGAGGCAGAGGCGTCCAAGAGGGGGAAGGGTTCCCTCACGGATAACTCCGCGTGGGACATCGACAGCAGCCCAGAGCGGCGCCCCCGAGACAAGCCCCTGGCCGAATCGTGATTACTCAAAAACTCGGACGCATTCATATATCCGGCCTCTCCACTTCATAGTCTTAACATGTTGAATCATGCACTTGCAGTCCGGCTCGGTCTGACCTCGAGCGATCCTCATCTTCGGGGAATTCGCTGGACCCGAAGGCGATGGACAACGGGTCCCTTCCGGCGGCCTCCTCTCCCAAGGCCATGGATGACACCGAGGTGTTGTCCCGAAGGATCCCAGGCTAGGGAGAGACCCAGGGGGCGCCAGGGCGGCGCTGGAGGGTGAAACCTCGACCGCCGGACAAACGGGGGAGCAAATCCTCATGGAGACTGGCGATGGGGGCCATATTCAGTTCGGCCCCCAGCCGAATACAATCGCGGAGACCTATGCGGCTCCGGAACCTGTGACACCCAATTTTTTTATTTGGTTTTATCAAATTCTTTATTTTGATTTGAAAGAGGTTATTTAAAATTTTATTCTAAAGAACCCTCCTTCCCAAAAACTTGGCATTTATGACAAATATTTTGTTTGGTTTCACCCAAGACCTGATCTTTGATCTTGGAAGTTTTTCATCTTATGTTGGCTCAACATAAGCGTTTTTCCTTGGGAAAGCTTTTGAAAATCTTTTCTTTTAAAAAATAGCCCTATGGCTTATGGAGTGATCTTTTCCCCTTTTAAAATCTCCTCTTGCCATGACCTAAGTGGAAATCCCTTCCCAAAGGCCATCTCCCCTCCTTGTGTCAAGATAAACTTCAAATCCAGCAAGTTGAACTCCCCCATGATTTTATCTACATTTATTTCTAATCAAAAACTTTTTCTGTCCTCTGTTTGACCCTTGGAGATTTACAAAGGAACTACCATTTCTCCTTCGAGTTTTGCCTCCAAACAAATTTCCCTGGCTAGTCCTTAGAACCCTCAACCAAAATCCATGAAGATCCACTGGTCTCCAGTTCATAAATTTCAAATTGTGCTTGCTGCAAGTTTGGACCATATTTGTCAAATTTGATGAAATTCATTTGTTTTCTCCTCCTAAAAATCTGAGAAAATTCAGGCAGCCTCTGGATGCATCGAGAGGTCACCTCACCAAGTCCCAGCTCCAGAAATTTTTTTCCTCATGCCGAATCATTTCGTCAAACACCAGAAGGGCACTGTTACTGTCGAAGTTCAGAGATTCAGAGATACAGTTTCAGTGGCCGATGTCGTTTTCTTTAGAAACCTACCTCGATCTCGCCAGTAGCCGCAGTGGCACCTTGCGCCCTGTGCCTCCTTCTTATCCCTGCGCCGCACGATCGCCTGGAAACTTGCGGGCGTCGGCGACTAGCTCGCAGAGGTGCGCCTCCCCGTGAGTGGCGGCAGCTGCGCCCTTTGCGGCTGCCAGAGAGGGGCAGTGTTGGACGGCGCCGTCCAGTGCCGCCCAAGCCACCAGAGGCCACCGCGTGGCCGTCCACTCACCTGTGCACGCTGCAGGGCCATCGTCGTGAACTGGAAGGCGCTCCCTGCCGCCGTCGTGCCCGTACGGCCGTTCCGTCGAGGGCCAGTGTATTACGCAAGCCCGACCGAGGTTTGAGCAGAGAAACGGTGCCAGTGATCCACCACGATGATGCCTAACCACCTAAACCCCCTGCACAACCTCTGCCTCGCTGTAATTTCTCGCCAGCGTTATCCCGTTCACGGCCACCCCCTCGGATCACCTATAAAAGGAGGCCCCGAGCTCGAGCTCGAACCCGCACCATCTCTACACACCACAAGTACCACGCCAAGCCACTGGAAGAGCCCCGAGGGAGTCTTCTTCCCCAACTCCGGCCGCCTCGACCCGCTTCGGGATCCAGCACGATTCACTCCTGTGCATGCACCCCTGCCTCCCAGCATATGCCAGTAGTCTCCTAATGCATCCACATCTCTGACCCGCACACCAATTTGAAGTTTGCAGCACCCACCGGAGAGCTCCACCCTCGCCCGAACCACCGTCCGCCGGAGATAGGGTCGCCGTCGACGTGGTGCTCGCCGACGGACTAGTCCACCACCCACCGACGCGGAAGGACACCCTGAACCCGTAGGTACCCTCCGATCACCCTACCTCACCGTGGATCGACGCCGGCGACCACCGCAGCCTTCGGGCGCCAACGAGCTCGGTTGGATTTTGAACCTGACGGGTGGGACCCCCCCCCCCCCGTCAGCCTCTCTTTCCTTTCCCTTCGAACCGTTTTCTGAAGGCGCCTTCGGGCAAAGTGTGTTTTCTCTCTGGGCTAACGTATTTCTTACCGAAGCGTTTTCTGCTTTTTCAAACAAGTCCCTGGATCTTTTCTGTTTCATCACAGATTAGTCCTTGGACTAAAACCTTGATATCCTTTTAACAGAAGATGCTTTTTGATTGATTCTTTTTTTGTCAGTCTTATATTTTTGTCTAGTTTTTTATAGTATTTATTTGGAAAAAATTTGGAACACTTTTTATACACGCAACGGTTTTCACGTTAGTATACGGTTTCGTTATACCGTAGGTTCCGGAGGAGGTGACGGAGCCGCGAACTTCGCCGAGCTAGACTCCGACTTCTCCGAACCAGGCAAGCATGTTTGAACCTTTGATATGATGGGTGTTTTGCATGTTTGCTTGATTAGTTTGTGCATGCAATATGGGCATCGGTAAGCGTTTCGTTGCAAGCAAGGCAACTAACCGTGTGCTTCGAAGTTTACTGTGATCTCTTGATGAGAGATGACCTGATCATGTGGTGACATGAGAGGTAGTAAGATGGTATTGTTGTAGCATGCCAGTCTTATGTCAACCGTTAAACTCCGACGTTAACGTGGACCGAGCCACGTTACCGTTCGTCCCCTTTTCGTACTGCCACATGTCTCCTGTAAAGAATACGGTTTAGTAAGTTGCTAACCTCTTTCCTTGTACACACCAAATAGAGGGGCCGGGATGAGGGTTCCATGGCCCTGGATTAAAGCCAGTCATCCGGTCAGGGGGCATGGGTGTTTCCGGTTGGGACCGAGAGGGGGGCACCCCTTAGAGCGCGCGGTATAAATTTGATCCCATGCTACGCGAGGTTGTAGCCTCCCTGTCTCAAGGTTTTTCTTGAACGTTGCTTGGGGTGATTCCTAGCAACGGAATGTTGAATGGGTGTGTACTGGTTAGATGTGTTTCTCCTAAAATACCGTAAACGGAACTAGTCCCTCATGACTACTGAAATCCGTTGGCTGTGGTTAAATAGTACAAGCTCTGTAGAGTTAAATCCTTCTGAGTCATCGCGTCCATGGTCAAAGACCGTGGCCAACATATCCATATTCATGTCAGTCCCCGTGTCAGTTTCCGTGGGAATCTCGGTGAACAAGCTTGAGTGGTAAACTCTGTTGAATATTATTCCTGTGGATGGACTAACCAGTTTATTATTTCGTACCTGAATATTCCCTTGAGGTGATTTAAATTCAGGAGTTACTGAATATCAAGTTATGAAATATAAGCACTTTATGTGATGTCGCTCTGACGTCCGACTGTGGCACTCTTGTTATTTACTTTTGATATAAGCCCTTTATGTGATGTCGCTCAGACGTCCGACTGTGGCATTCTTGTTATTTACTTTTGATATAAGCCCTTTACGTGATGTCGCTCAGACGTCCGACTGTGGCATGCACCGTCGTTTATATTCCATTATAAGCCCTTTATGTGGTGTCGCCCTGACGCCCGACTGTGGCATTGTTAATTTATTCGTACCCTTTGAAGAGTCATTTCAGACACTCGATTGGCTTTCAGTATTACTTTGGGATTTCGGGAGGACTACCGCCCGACTTCCTTTTTTATTTCCCATGCATTGTTATTTTTATTATCTGAGAGCGCATTATTAATCTGCTCATGTGCATCATGTTTGCATTCGTTATATCTTATGTCCAAACTGTCTTGCGAGTACTTTCATAGTACTCACCTGGCTTGTTGATTTGGCCAGATGTTGACGAAGGCGATCTCATGGATGATGAGTTTGATAGCGAGTCCGACGCCTAGAGGAGTCCCAGTCAGTCCCGTGCGATCCTGGATTTGGTCACTTGTATTATATACGCTTCCGCTACCCACAATAATAATCATCGAGCCTCACCCGACGCTCGATGTGCTGTAAGATTTAGGAGTCCTGTCACCCACTTCGCTGTGACATATTCTTCACCGCTTTTATTGCGAGTCAGTAGTTATGCCACCATATCTGCCTTTATATGTAGTATCGGCGTGCTTGTAATAAATTGTTGAGCAGTCTCCGCTCAACCTTGTATTATATTTAGTACTCCTGGATTTTTCTGTAATCAAGAAATTGTCTACCAGTAAGAAAGATTTTTCTCTACTGGTCCATTAAAGGGATCGGTTTCTCAATAAATATTTTTATTGGAAAACCGGTCGTGACTAGCTTGGTATCAGAGATAGGCTGACTGTAGGAAGCCACTAGGTGCGATCGCTAATCGGTTATTAGCGTTTTTAGTGCTTTTTCAGCATTTTGCAAATGTAGCTATTTTCTGTTGGTCATCATAAATTTATGATTTGACTACTCAGAATTTTTGCCTACTTTTGTAGATGGCTGGCAGCGACTGCGAGACTCGGGTGTTCACTAATGTGCCCGAGGGGTTTGTCAAACTCCTCGTCTCCATCACCAAGCTCACGATCGGGCCAGCGACTTGTCCGGAGTTCACGCTTTACCAGCACAAGCTCAGCGACGACGTGTCTATGCACCAGGTCGTGGTGCAATTCAAGGGAGGACGTTCTGCGTCTCGCCACTTCTGTTTTGTGGGAAGGGCCATGCCTACGGAGAGGCATGCCATGCAGATGGCCGCCCTGAGGCAATAGCTCGTCTTCGGGATGTTCTTCCTGCGATGAAGGCTCGTCGCTACCGCTACCTCCCATGCCATGTGCCATATACTTGTCACTATGCATTCGCCTGCCATAGGGGAGAGAGGGATGAAGCTATCGAGATGCTTGTTGAGTATCTCAAAGCTCTGGAGGCAGCTTTCGACAACCTCGTGGACGACCTTGTGGCTGCCCATATGGACTTAGTTCAGGGCTGTTCCGCCAACTGGAGGGAGCTTCTCCACATGGCACCGCCACTGACTTTCGTCTCGTCCTCTGCATCCTATTCACCTGCCATTTTGGCCACCGCTCGCCGTCTGCCTACCACTGAGGAGTTTGACCAGGTCATTGCTCCTACTCCAGTCAGAGCCGCACCGCCTGCCGCACCCGCACCTACTCCTCAGCGCAGTGCTACGCGCCTGGAGCCTATTAGGGAGGAGGTGGAGGTTGAGTCCCCTGCACCGCTGGGTCTTACCCTCGGCAGGCAGAAGGACATCTTCACCATCTCCGACTGAGTGCGCCTAGTCGCCGCGCGATGTGCCTGCATGTATGATATGTTTTATATGTACATAGGTTTGTGGTAGTTTGTGTGCGCATCATGTAGGATCCCGGAGGAGTGCACTAGCCTAAATAACATGTCAGGAATGTGTACGCACATCCTGAGTGGTATATTGTATAATTACGAATCGCGTGTAAGATATGCTGAGCAGTCCTTCTCCATGCGCAATCAAGTATTTTCTTGAAAAATCTTGAGGTCTTTTAAATTCTCGCCCTTGCAAAATTTTCCTTGTGCCACACAGTTCTTCTCATGAGTTTTGCAAAATAATACCCCAGAGTGGAAAATGCCTCGTCCCTGGACTCGTTCCATGCCAAACCTACCGGAAGAAGTCTATGGGACCCAGACAAGCAACAACTTCACACAGGGGCAGTCTAGCCAGCAGGACAGCGAGGCAGCATTATCTCAAGTATGCCGCCTTTTCGAACAAAGCCAGCAGCAGCACCAAGAAATGATGAATCACGTCATCAATATGGGAAATCACCGCGAACCATACCAACCGCATTCCAAGCTGTCTGAACTACAGAAGACACGTCCTCCAACGTTCGCTCACACTGATAGGCCGCTTGAGGCCGATGATTGGCTTCGTGACATCGAAAGGAAGTTGATTATTGCACAATGTTCAGATCGCGAGAAGGTGCTTTATGCACCCCACTACCTCACTGGAGCAGCTGCAGCATGGTGGGAAAATTTCCTACACATGCACCCCAATGAACATAACATCACCTGGGAAGAGTTTAAGGAAGGTTTCCGTGGGGCGCACATCCCCAGGAGCATTATAAAGATCAAGAAGAGGGAGTTTGATGACCTCAAGCAGAGAGGCATGACAGTGACTGAGTACAACAGTCAATTTACTCAATTATCTCGCTATGCCCACGATGAACATATGACTGAGAATAAGAAGATGGAAAAATCCCTAGACGGCCTGGCGCCAGCACTAAAATGCCAACTAGTCGTACACACTTTCCCAGATTTCAAAACACTGGTTGACAAGGCCATTACGTTGGAGAATGAGCGCCGCAGTCTGGAGGATATTCGCAAGCGAAAAAGGGACAAGACGACTCTTGCTCGCAACAACCGGAGCAAGACTGATGTTCAGAGGAATGAAGCGAGAAAATCCACGACTACTGCTCTAAGGCCAACCAGACAGTTTCATTCAAGGGACAAGGACTTTACGTACCGCCCAGGTGTCACTTGCTATGCTTGTGGAGAGGAAGGTCACTATGCCAAGCAGTGCCCAAAGCCGAGGAACTCGGCCCCCAAGCCGAACAATGGTGGGAATAATCCAGCCCCTAGGCGTAACAATTTCAACCCCAGCAACAATCATAAGAAAGGTCACCTGAACCATGTGACCAGGGAGGAAGCACAGAATGCCCCAGACATCGTACTAGGTACGTTCCCTGTCAACGCAATACCTGCCACAGTTTTGTTTGATTCTGGAGCTTCCCATTCGTTCATTTCAAAGAGTTTTGTTTTGCAACATGGTTTTCCGATACTCCCTTTGGAAAATTCCATGATCATCAAGTCCCCCGGGAATAAGCAAATCACTCAGACTTACTGCCAAGGTGTGATTATTGAGTTGAAAGGACTAAAGTTTCAGGCTAATCTCATCGTGTTGGAAAATAAAGGACTGGATGTTATCCTAGGAATGGACTGGTTAACCACCAACAAGGGATTTATCGACTGTTTCAATCGGACTGTGATTCTTACTCATCATCACGGTAAGACAATAAAAGTTACAGCTCTAGAGAGACCACGGTCACGGCAACCCAAGTTGAACAAAGTGGACATTTCAGAATTGAGAAAAGTTCCAGTGGTGTGTGAGTTTCCTGACGTATTTCCCGAAGAACTACCAGGCATGCCACCGGACCGAGAAATAGAGTTCAGCATTGAACTAGCACCTGGCACCACCCCCATTTACAAGAAACCTTACAGAATGGCGCCATCCGAGTTGGTAGAGTTAAAGAAGCAAATAAAGGAATTACTGGACAAAGGATTTATACGAGCCAGCTCCTCACCTTGGGGTTCACCAGTATTATTTGCCAAGAAGAAGGATGGGACGTTGAGATTGTGTATAGACTATCGAGCACTCAACATGGTCACCATCAAAAACAAATATCCGATGCCACGGATAAATGATCTATTTGACCAGCTCGCACAAGCCAAGGTGTTCTCAAAAATTGATTTAAGATCGGGATATCATCAGTTGAAGGTACGAACAGAAGATATCCCTAAGACAGCTTTCACCTCCAGATACGGATTATATGAGTTCACAGTAATGCCTTTTGGACTGACAAACGCCCCCGCATATTTCGTCCACCTCATGAACAAAGTGTTTATGAAATTTATGGACAAATTTGTTGTGGTGGTCATTGACGATATTCTGGTATACTCTAAGACACCGGAAGAACATGCTGAGCATCTCAGGATTGTATTGGGAGAATTAAGGAAACACCAATTATACGCCAAATTTAGCAAATGTGAATTTTGGCTAAGGCAAGTTGGTTTTCTAGGCCATATATTGACCCAAGAAGGCGTGGCCGTAGACCCAGAAAAAGTCAAAGCCATACTTGACTGGAAACCACCAGCAACGTAACAGATGTACGGAGTTTCCTAGGAATGGCTGGATATTACCGAAGGTTTATTGAGGGATTCTCCACCATGGCAAAACCAATGACACAGTTGCTCAAGAAAGACAAGAAATTTGTATGGACTGAAGCGTGCGAGAAAAGTTTCCAAGAGCTCAAAAGGAAGTTAACAACAGCACCTGTTTTGGTAGTGCCATACACAAAAGTTTTGAAGTATACTGTGACGCATCCCGGAAGGGCCTCGGATGCGTATTGATGCAGGACGACAAAGTTGTCGCTTATGCTTCCAGGCAACTACGGAAGCATGAAGAAAATTATCCTACTCATGACTTAGAGCTAGCAGCAGTCATCCATGCACTCAAAGAGTGGAGGCACTTTTTGCTGGGAAATCGTTGTGAGATATATACGGATCATAAAAGCCTTAAATATATTTTCACACAACCAGAACTCAACTTGCGACAACGGCGCTAGTTGGAATTGGTCAAAGACTATGATGTCGGCATTCACTACCATCCAGGGAAGGCAAATGTAGTGGCAGACGCTCTTAGTCGGAACCCCAGCTCGGGCAACGACAGTCCACAGAACTTGAGGCCTGAGTTTCAGCAGGAGTTCGCTAAACTCAACATGGTGATAGTCTCTGAGGGCAACGTATCAAATCTGGAGATACATCCCACCCTAATGGAACAAATTAAGAAGGCTCAGCATGGACACCCCAGCATCGAAGGTATAAAGAGAAAAATGAGCCTTGGCAAGGCTTCAGAGTTCCTCATAGACAATGAGGGAGTATTATGGTACGGGGACAGACTTTGCGTACCAAACATTGAGGACCTTAAACGGCAAATCCTAACCAAAAGCCACACTGCCCCATATTCAATCCACCCTGGAGGAACCAAAATGTACAAAGACATTCAGGAAAGATTTTGGTGGCACGGTATGAAGAGGGATATAGCCACTTTCATTGCATGTTGTGATTCGTGTCAGCGCATTAAAGCCGAGCACCAAAAACCAGCAGGGCTACTATAGCCAAACAGGATACCTGAGTGGAAATGGGATGAAATTGGAATGGACTTCATCGTCGGACTACCTCGATCACAACGCAGAAATGATGCCATATGGGTCATCACAGATAGGCTAACCAAGGTAGCACATTTCATTCCCGTGAAGACGACCTACTCCACTCAAAGGCTTGCTAAGCTTTATCTCTCCCGTATAATTTGTCTACATGGAGTCCCAAAGACTATAATATCCAACCGGGGCACTCAATTTGTCTCTAAATTTTGGGATCACTTACAGCAAGCTCTGGGCACACAACTAGCATTTAGTACAGCGTACCACCCCCAGACTGATGGACAAACGAAACGTGTGAACCAAATCCTAGAAGACATGCTGAGAGCCTGTGTTCTCACCTATGGATCCAGTTGGGAAGAAAGCTTGTCGTATGCCGAGTTCGCATACAACAACAGTTACCAAACCAGCCTACAAATGGCACCTTTTGAAGCATTGTACGGACGGAGGTGTCGTACCCCACTAAATTGGTCAGAAACAGGTGACAGTCGTATCTTCGGCCCAGACATGCTCAAGGAAGCCGAGGAGAAAGTTAAACAGATCAGGGACAGACTCAAGACAGCTCAAAGCCGACAAAAGAGCTACTACGATCGAAAACATCGTGAGGTCAGCTTTGAACCCGGTGAATATGTATACCTACGAGTGTCTCCTATGAGGGGCCTGCAACGGTTCAAAATTAAAGGGAAGCTAGCCCCGAGATTTATTGGACCCTTCTGTGTAGTTGCACGAAGAGGCACAGTAGCCTACCAGCTAGACCTACCCAAAGAGCTGTCAGACGTCCACGACGTGTTCCACGTCTCACAGTTGAGGAAATGTGTGAGCAACCCGGAAAAGCATGTATCTCATGAGAGCATTGATGTGCAACCAGACCTCACCTACAGAGAGCGACCAGTAAAAATATTTGAAGAGTCTGAAAGGAGGACCCGTCAGAAAACGATTAAATTTTTCAAGGTTCAGTGGAGCAATCACACCGAGGATGAAGCAACATGGGAAACAGAGGATTTTCTTCAGGCAGAGCACCCACATCTATTTGAGGGTCAGCTGAAATCTCGGGGACGAGATTTTTCCTAAGGGGGTAGGTGTTGTGACACCCAATTTTTTTTATTTGGTTTTATCAAATTCTTTATTTTGATTTGAAAGAGGTTATTTAAATTTTTCTTCTAAAGAACCCTCCTTCCCAAAAACTTGCCATTTATGACAAATATTTTGTTTGGTTTCACCCAAGACCTGATCTTTGATCTTGGAAGTTTTTCATCTTATGTTGGCTCAACACAAGCGTTTTTCCTTGGGAAAGCTTTTGAAAATCTTTTCTTTTAAAAAATAGCCCTATGGCTTATGGAGTGATCTTTTCCCCTTTTAAAATCTCCTCTTGCCATGACCTAAGTGGAAATCCCTTCCCAAAGGCCATCTCCCCTCCTTGTGTCAAGATAAACTTCAAATCCAGCAAGTTGAACTCCCCCATGATTTTATCTCCATTTATTTCTAATCAAAAACTTTTTCTGTCCTCTGTTTGACCCTTGGAGATTTACAAAGGAACTACCATTTCTCCTTTGAGTTTTGCCTCCAAACAAATTTCCCTGGCTAGTCCTTAGAACCCTCAACCAAAATCCATGAAGATCCACTGGTCTCCAGTTCATAAATTTCAAATTGTGCTTGCTGCAAGTTTGGACCATATTTGTCAAATTTGATGAAATTCATTTGTTTTCTCCTCCTAAAAATCTGAGAAAATTCAGGCAGCCTCTGGATGCATCGAGAGGTCACCTCACCAAGTCCCAGCTCCAGAAATTTTTTTCCTCATGCCGAATCATTTCGTCGAACACCTGAAGGGCACTGTTATTGTCGAAGTTCAGAAATACAGTTTCAGTGGCCGATGTCGTTTTCTTCAGAAACCTACCTCGATCTCGCCAGTAGCCACAGTGGCACCTTGCGCCCTGTGCCTCCTTCTTATCCCTGCGCCGCACGATCGCCTGGAAGCTTGCAGGCGTCAGCGACGAGCTGGCAGAGGTGCGCCTCCCCGTGAGTGGCGGCAGCAGCGCCCTTTGCGGCTGCCAGAGAGGGGCAGTGTTGGACGGCGCCGTCCAGCGCCGCCCAAGCCACCAGAGGCCACCGCGTGGCCGTCCACTCACCTGTGCACGCTGCAGGGCCGTCGTCATGAACTGGAAGGCGCTCCCTGCCGCCGTCGTGCCCGTACGGCCATTCCGTCAAGGGCCAGTGTATTACGCAAGCCCGAACGAGGTTTGAGCAGAGAAACGGTGCCAGTGATCCACCACGATGATGCCTAACCACCTAAACCCCTGCCCAACCTCTGCCTCGCCGGCGTTATCCCGTTCACGGCCACCCCCTCGGATCGCCTATAAAAGGAGGCCCCGAGCTCGAACTCGAACCCGCACCATCTCTACACACCACAAGTACCACGCCAAGCCACTGGAAGAGCCCCGAGGGAGTCTTCTTCCCCAACTCCGGCCGCCTCGACCCGCTTCGGGATCCAGCACGATTCACTCCCGTGCGTGCACCCCTGCCTCTCAACTTATGCCAGTAGTCTCCTAATGCATCCACATCTCTGACCCGCACACCAATTTGAAGTTTGCAGCACCCACTGGAGAGCTCCACCCTCGCCCGAACCACCGTCCGCCGGAGATAGGGTCGCCGTCGACGTGGTGCTCGCCGACGGACTAGTCCACCACCCACCGACGCGAAAGGACACCCTGAACCCATAGGTACCCTCCGATCACCCTACCTCACCGTGGATCGACGCCGGCGAACACCGCAGCCTTCGGGCGCCGGCGAGCTCAGTTGGATTTTGAACCTGACGGGTGGGACCCCCCCGTCAGCCTCTCTTTCCTTTCCCTTCGAACCGTTTTCTGAAGGCGCCTTCGGGCAAAGTGTGTTTTCTCTCTGGGCTAACGTATTTCTTACCGAAGCGTTTTCTGCTTTTTCAAACAAGTTCCTGGATCTTTTCTGTTTCATCACAGATTAGTCCTTGGACTAAAACCCTGATATCCTTTTAACAGAAGATGCTTTTTGATTGATTCTTTTTTTTCAGTCTTATATTTTTGCCTAGTTTTTTATAGTATTTATTTGGAAAAAATTTGGAACAATTTTTATACACGCAACGGTTTTCACGTTAGTATACGGTTTCGTTATACCGTAGGTTCCGGAGGAGGTGACGGAGCCGCGAACTTCGCCGAGCTAGACTCCGACTTCTCCGAACCAGGCAAGCATGTTTGAGCCTTTGATATGATGGGTGTTTTGCATGTTTGCTTGATTAGTTTGTGCATGCAATATGGGCATCGGTAAGCGTTTCGTTGCAAGCAAGGCAACTAACCGTGTGCTTCGAAGTTTACTGTGATCTCTTGATGAGAGATGACCTGATCATGTGGTGACATGAGAGATAGTAAGATGGTATTGTTGTAGCATGCCAGTCTTATGTCAACCGTTAAACTCCGACGTTAACGTGGACCGAGCCACGTTACCGTTCGTCCCCTTTTCGTATTGCCACATGTCTCCTGTAAAGAATACGGTTTAGTAAGTTGCTAACCTCTTTCCTTGTACACACCAAATAGAGGGGCCGGGATGAGGGTTCCATGGCCCTGGATTAAAGCCAGTCATCCGATCAGGGGGCATGGGTGTTTTCGGTTGGGACCGAGAGGGGGGCACCCCTTAGAGCGCGCGGTATAAATTTGATCCCATGCTACGTGAGGTTGTAGCCTCCCCGTCTCAAGGTTTTTCTTGAACGTTGCTTGGGGTGATTCCTAGCAACGGAATGTTGAATGGGTGTGTACTGGTTAGATGTGTTTCTCCTAAAATACCGTAAACGGAACTAGTACCTCGTGACTACAGAAATCCGTTGGCTGTGGTTAAATAGTACAAGCTCTGCAGAGTTAAATCCTTCCGAGTCATCGCGTCCATGGTCAAGGACCGTGGCCAACATATCCATATCCATGTCAGTTTCTGTGGGAATCTCGGTGAACAAGCTTGAGTGGTAAACTCTGTTGAATATTATTCCTGTGGATGGACTAACCAGTTTATTATTTCGTACCTGAATATTCCCTTGAGGTGATTTAAATTCAGGAGTTACTGAATATCAAGTTATGTAATATAAGCCCTTTATGTGATGTCGCTCTGACGTCCGACTGTGGCACTCTTGTTATTTACTTTTGATATAAGCCCTTTATGTGATGTCGCTCAGACGTCCGACTTTGGCATTCTTGTTATTTACTTTCGATATAAGCCCTTTACGTGATGTCGCTCAGACGTCCGACTGTGGCATGCACTGTCGTTTATATTCCATTATAAGCCCTTTATGTGGTGTCGCCCTGACGCCCGACTGTGGCATTGTTAATTTATCCGTACCCTTTGAGGAGTCATTTCAGACACTCGATTGGCTTTCAGTATTACTTTGGGATTTCGGGAGGACTACCGCCCGACTTCCTTTTTTATTTCCCATGCATTGTTATTTTTATTATCTGAGAGCGCATTATTAATCTGCTCATGTGCATCATGTTTGCATTCGTTATATCTTATGTCCAAACTGTCTTGCGAGTACTTTCATAGTACTCACCTGGCTTGTTGATTTGGCCAGATGTTGACGAAGGCGATCTCATGGATGATGAGTTTGATAGCGAGTCCGACGCCTAGAGGAGTCCCAGTCAGTCCCGTGCGATCCTGGATTTGGTCACTTGTATTATATACGCTTCCTCTACCCACAATAATAATCATCGAGCCTCACCCGACGCTCGATGTGCTGTAAGATTTAGGAGTCCTGTCACCCACTTCGCTGTGACATATTCTTCACCGCTTTTATTGCGAGTCAGTAGTTATGCCACCATATCCGCCTTTATATGTAATATCGGCGTGCTTGTAATAAATTGTTGAGCAGTCTCCGCTCAACCTTGTATTATATTTAGTACTCCTGGATTTTTCTGTAATCAAGAAATTGTCTACCAGTAAGAAAGATTTTTCTCTACTGGTCCATTAAAGGGATCAGTTTCTCAATAAATATTTTTATTGGAAAACCGGTCGTGACAGAACCCGGCAAGCAGCCTCCTTCGAAAGGAGGAGGTGCGCCTATTCCGCCAGTGACCTCTGTCCAGCCAGAGGCGCCGGACACTCTAATGGAAGCGCTGCGAAGTGCCTCCATTGTTGAGGAACACCGTACCCTTATGTGTACGGTGGTTGAGAGGATTCAGTCCGCGAAGAGCGGACTGACCAAAGCCTGCACGAGCCTTCTAATAGGCTTTGAGGTAAGCAACGCGATTATGTGAAATGAATGTCACAGCATAGACAGTAGCCCCTCAGACTCTGTCCGGTGTTCGGAAAGAAAAGCCGAAAAGAGGATCAAAGAATTTTCGCAGGAGACTAACCATATGTGTCTATGTGATTAAGCAGGCGTCGTTGCTGACTGCAACCTCTCACGCTGCTGAAGTCTCCGGACTGAAGCAGAGGCTGGAGCAGGCCGAGGAGGAGCTCGGCCTAGCAAGGAAGCAGCTGGAGGATAAGCAAGGTATGTAATGACCTGCTGTATATTTAGAAAGAATAAATGATTTGTATTGACCATAGTTCCATGATATTTGTAGGAGCGGCGACAGAGGTCGAGGCCCTTAAAAAGGCGCTGGCCGAGGCCGAGGAGAGAGCTGCCAAGGAACAAGCCGCCCGCGAAAAGCACGATACCAGGGTCGGTGAGGTCCAGCAAGAGCTCCTGGATGCCGTGAAGAAATGCGAGTCCTCGGAGCGCGATATTGCGTCTCAAGAGACCGAACTCTCCAATGCTCGCCAAAGCGCACAAGATGCCCGGGTTGAAGCCCAGGGCGCTCTCGAGGAGATTCAAGAGGCGAAGAAGATTGCGGCGGGTAAGGCCTTCATTATGCAGAGCAAATATGTGAAGAAGAGGCACCTCTTACTAACCCGGATTTGGAGTTCTCCAGGAGCGTTTGTGGATTCGCCGTGCAGTGTTTCTGACGCTGCGGAATTCTTCCGAGCCGAAGAGGGGAGCTCAATGGAGAAGCTGTTTTGGTCGCAATACCTTGCGCCAGAACATCCGGTGCCCTTTAGCGACCAGCTAAAAGAGCTGGTCGAACTACATAGGGTGGCCGAACCAGCCATGAAGGATTTAATAATCTGGCTGTGGCTTGCCGAAGCTATACCCAGCAGCTACTTCGGGCTCGTGAAGCGGCTGGTCAATGCCTGCCCCCGGCTTGACGTTATCAAACGAATGGTCTGCATCGAGGGTGCGCGGATGGCCTTCGCCCGCGTCAAGGTGCAGTGGGCGAAGATGAACGCCGTCAAGCTCGCGACCGAGGGACCAAAATGGCAAGGAGCACCGCACGCCTGAGCTATATTTTGACAATGTCCTGGAGGGATCCCGCATTGTGGCGGAGCAGTGTGCGAAAGATGTGATCTTTGAATGAATACATTCATAGTATCTCGCCCTGTATTATGAAACAAAGTCGATTATGTAATATAATGCTTGTTAAAATTTTACCTCCTGTGCGGCCATTTTATGAAATCTGAGAGTTGGCCAGTCGTCGGCTTCAACCCCCACGTAGGTACTACGGGGGTGTTCGGGATGGAATCTAAACACTCTTGATCCAATTGTTTGGTCCTTGAAGGAGGTGTTTAGCGCAACGAACCAGGCACTCGGACAATGTGGCTTTATCACCCTCACTTAGCCATAGGAGTTTGACAATAAAGATTTAGGCGCAGCCCTTAGTATCCGAACTAGGGTGTTGTAAACACTTGATCGGGTAAGAACCGATTCATCACATAATGCGGAAAAATCGCTAAAGATTTGAAACCTCCGAAGAGCTGACCGGCTCATGCCGCATCATGACAGTCAGTTTTCGGCTTTCTCTACTGAGGTGCTCATCCGGATAAACCAGGACACAATCACAGTAGTTCTCCCTTTACTACCCTAGCCGATATAGCGGAACGTAAGGTAGTAAGGACAGGAGCCGGGCAACCCAACTATCGACCAAAGACATGATTCGGAGCCAATGCATATAATGCTAAATTCGGGGTGTCGAACTATACTGTAAAAAGTGTTCGGACTTTGTTGCCATATTATGGGGTGCAATAAAGCCCCTGGCGGATTAAAGCGTACCAAAGTGTACGGGTGCAATTTGATAAGATTATCAAAAAAAGGTAGCAAGCTAGTGCCACAGAAGTTGGGCCGCAAGCTGTTTCCATTATAGTTTGATTAATACGTCAAAGCGTATTTGTACAAGTAGTGCAATAAGAAACAGGGCTATTTAATATGCCACGACCAAGGGGGAGCTACGTGCGGGTCCTGAAAACAGGTAGAGTGATTGTTAAACAGACCACCTAGAAATTCCCTTATACGTCAGTCTTCTTGCCGTCTTGGTGTATCTATCCTTCGAAAGGACCGGTGATCAGGCCGTCAGGAAAGGCCTGTGGAAAAGTAACCTGAAAAGGATAAAAAAGAAAAAGTGAAAGTATGTGTGTCCAGGGGAGGTCGAGCCGTATTATGGATCACAATCTAGTTATGCATCCGTCTATGCCCATGGTATTTTGAGTGCGTAGTTATGTACGCATGGTACGAACGCCGCCACTTGGTCGGGACTGGGACGGAGGCCAAATTGCTAGTCGAGCTCTTGACAAGCTGGGATGTCCTGCTGCAGAGTAGTCCGGACTCATTTGACAGTGTCCGGGAGCTCGGCCGCCGAATTAAGGTTCTGCTTGAAAAGGCCGCTCTGTACTTCTGCAGCTAAAGCAGCGGTGTGCTCCTCGGTACGGAGGGAGCGTTTCGTGTTTCCATTGACTGTTATGATGCCGCGTGGTCCGGGCATCTTGAGCTTGAGATAAGCGTAGTCTGGCACCGCGTTGAATCGAGCAAATGCGGTTCGTCCAAGCAGTGCGTGATAGCCACTGCGGAAGGGGACGATATCGAAGATCAACTCTTCGCTTTGGAAGTTGTCCGGGGATCCGAAGACAACCTCTAGTGTGATTGAGCCCGTACAACGGGCCTCTACACCTGGTATGACTCCTTTAAAGGTAGTCTTTGTGGGCTTGATTTTTTTTACCTTGAGGGATTAATGCCCATTTTGCGCACTGTATCCTGACAGAGCAGGTTCAGGCTGCTGCCACCATCCATGAAGACTCGCGTGAGATGGAATCCATCAATGATTTGGTCGAGGACCAGTGCGGCTGAACCGCCATGACGGATACTGGTCGGATGGTCCCTGCGATTGAAAGTGATTGGGCAGGAAGACCATGGGTTGAACTTTGGGGCGACTAGCTCCATCGCGTAGACGTCCCTGAGCGCGCGTTTGTGCTCCCTCTTGGGGATATGGGTAGCGTATATCATGTTCACTGTTTTAACTTGGGGGAGGGGACTTCTTTTGTCCTCCCGTGTTTGGCAGACGGGATTCCTCATCATCGTCCTCGCTTTGCGACCCCTTCTCCTTGTTCTCGGCATTTAACTTGTCGACATGTTTAAAAACCGAACAGTCTCTGTTGGTATGATTGGCTGGTTTGTCTGGGGTGCCATGGATCTGGCATGGACGATCGAGTATGCGGTCCAAGCTGGATAGGCCCGGATTGTTTCTTTTATATGGCTTCTTCCGCTGGCCGGACTTGGAGCCACTGAATCCGGCGTTGACCGTCGTGTCGTTGGTATTGTCACCATTGCTTCGACGCTTGTGCCTGTTGTGTCGGGGCTTGCCGTTCCTGTTTCCGGCCTCAGAGGTGCCAACTTCGCTTGCAGTGTTATTGCTACAGGCTAGCCAACTATCCTCGCCCGCACAAAAGCGGGTCATGAGTGCCGTGAGGGCTTCCATGGACTTCGGCTTTTCTTGGCCGAGGTGACGGGCGAGCCATTCGTTGCGGATGCTATGCTTAAAGGCCGCTAGGGCTTCGGCATCCGGACAGTCGACAATCTGGTTCTTTTTAGTTAGGAACCTAGTCCAGAATTTCCTGGCTGACTTTCCGGGCTGTTGAACTATGTGACTTAAGTCATCAGCATCTGGAGGTCGTACGTATGTACCTTGGAAGTTATCGCGGAAGGCGTCTTCCAAGTCCTCCCAGCTGCCAATAGAGTTTTTAGGCAGACTGTTTAACCAGTGCCGAGCTGGCCCTTTGAGTTTTAGCGGGAGGTATTTGATGGCGTGAAGGTCATCACCGCGGGCCATATGAATATGGAGAAGAAAATCCTCAATCCATACCGTGGGATCTGTTGTTCCATCATATGATTCGATATTTATGGGTTTAAACCCTTCTGGGAATTCATGTTCCATTACTTCGTCAGTGAAGCACAGGGGGTGTGCGGCGCCTTTGTATTGGGCCAAGTCGCGACGTAGTTCAGATGTAGTTTGTCTGCGGTTTTCGGCCCGGGCGTGGTTATGGTTGTCACGTCCGGCCAGATGGCCGTCGTCGCAGGTCAAGGCACGCCCCCGCGATCCGTAGATCGATCTGGTCTGACCTGCTCTGTTATTTAGGTCCCGCCGCAGGTCATATGTATAACCCCGAGCTGTTTTATCTCTGCCTTTACGGTGAGGTAGGACGGGCTGGTGTTCGGCTTGAGGTGCCGCTTTATCCCGGCCACGTGGTGGTTGGTCAGCCGCATTACGCACTGATGGCACGGGCTCGAACGCCTCGTCATCGAATTGGGGTAACAATTTGCGCTTCGGGTAACTTTTGGTTGGGCGTTTGAGGTCGTATTCCTCGGCTACCAGGACATTAGTCCATCTGTCGTTGAGCAGATCTTGATCAGCTTGAAGCTGCTGCTGCTTCTTTTTCAGGCTCCTTGCAGTGGCTATTAGCCGGCACTTAAAGCGCTCCTGCTCGAGAGGTTCCTCAGGCATGATGAAATCCTCGTTGCCGAGGCTCACCTCATCCTTGGAGAGTGGAAGATAATTACTGTCCTTCGAGTCTTCGTTTGCGGCCTGTTCATCAAGGCTGACTCGCCCGTCCTCCCGTTCGGAAGTTGGCTCAACGGGGTATTCGTTGTCTTCGGCATCATCCGGAGTATTGTTTTCTCTTGTGTCGGTATCGCTATCTTTTCCATGGCGTGATTTAGAGCAGCGCCGCTGACGTCGGCGTTTTGGCTGTATCTCAGGAGGTTTATCATCGACTCGATCCCTCTCGTTATCGCCATTATTCTCTTTGGGTGTATCCACCATGTACATGTCGTATGAAGAAGTGGCCATCCAGCGCATGGTAAACGGCGGGTTTTGGCCCTGCTCCTCTTCGGCATCGTCGTCCATACCGTCGATGTCTTCGGAGCCGTAATCGAGCATGTTGGTTAAGTCTTCGACAGTGGCTATGAAGTGGGCGGTGGGTGGGAAGCAAAATTCTCCGTCATCAGCCTCCAGTTCGAACCGGATATAATTCGGTTGTGAGTCCCTCGCTAAGGAGAGTGTTTTAATGAGTTTAGCACATCGCCTAAAGGTGAGTGCCGGAATATGTCCGCGGAGCTGAATTCGACGATCGATGCCTGATCAAGCTCCACGTACGCGGACGCACGTGGTTCGGAACCTGTAGCCGGAAACGAGTCCGAGGTTCCGGTGGCACAGATTCCACTCGAGGTTGGGTCTGTGTGCGGCGCAACGCCGCTGAGTCTGTGGCTTCCGTGGCGGGGTTGAGCTTCCCGTCCTCGGATGACGCGATCTGCTCCGGATCTAGGGCCAGAGCAGTTACAGGCGCTATCTCCTGGGTATGGTCCGATGACATATTTAAGTCATGTTCATCACGGTGGCAGGGAGCAGCTGCCGTGGGCTCGAATCCATCGAAGATCAAGTCTCCGCGGATATCAACATAGTTCAAGCTTCCAAATCTGACCTGATGGCCAGGGGCGTAGCTGTCGATCTGCTCCAGATGGCCAAGCGAGTTGGCCCGCAGTGCGAAGCCGCCGAATACGAAGATCTGTCTGGGGAGGAAGACTTCCCCCTGGACAGCATTGTTGTAGATGATTGACGGGGCCATCGAACCTCCTAAAGACGACGCGGCGGAACTCTCAATGAAAGCACCAATGTCGGTGTCAAAACCGGCAGATCTCGGGTAGGGGGTCCCGAACTGTGCATCTAAGGTCGATGGTAACAGGAGACAGGGGACACGATGTTTACCCAGGTTCGGGCCCTCTCTATGGAGGTAATACCCTACTTCCTGCTTGATTGATCTTGATGAATATGAGTATTACAAGAGTTGATCTACCACAAGATCGTAATGGCTAAAACCCTAGAAGTCTAGCCTGTATGATTATGATCGCCTCTACGGACTAAGCCCTCCGGTTTATATAGACAACGGAGGGGACTAGGGTTGTACAAAGTCAGTTACAGAGAAAGGAATCTTCATATCCGGGCGCCAAGCTTTCCTTCCACGCCAAGGAGAGTCCCATCCGGACACGGGAGAGAGTCTTCGGTCTTGTATCTTCACAGCCCATCAGTCCGGCCCACGTTCCATAGTCCGAACGCCTGAGGACCCCTTAATCCAGGACTCCCTCAGCGAGGTCAATCGAGACATGGATAGATAGAGAGAAAGTGAGCGTGGTCCAGCATTCGTTGAAAAGATATATATGCTCTGGAGAGATATTGTCCGGTTAAGCTTTTGGGAATGGTGAGGGCTGTAAGATAGAGCTTGAGAGATGATCCAGTCACAGACATGTAGATATATTTTGTGTGTGGGAGGGAGCAAGGTCAATTGATTACGTATATAAAGGGAGAGAGATTGAGCAAGTGTGGGTCGTCGTGCGATCGAAAGAGTGAGACCGGTTGGAGAGAGTAACCTAGATAGACAATGTGCGTGAGAGACTCTACAATATGAATATGTCGAATTGGGCTCAAACATGGAGATATATCGTTTGTGTCCGAGAAGGAGCGAGGTCAATCGAGACATACAAAGAGAGAGAGAGAGAGAGAGAGAGAGAGAGAGAGAGAGATTGAACGAGCGTGGCCCGCCATGAGGTCGAAAGAGTGGAGTGGCTTGGATGGACTGACCGAGATAGACAATATGCGTGAGAGAGTATAGAGTGTGTCGATTGAGGCCCAAACAGGGAGATATATCATTTTTGTGTGAAAGAAAGCGAGGTTAATCGAGACTTAGATAAAGAGAGCGAGATTGAGCGAGTGTGGCCCGTCGTGCGGAAGAAAGAGTGAGACAGTCTCTCGAGAGTGACCTAGATAGACAATATGCGTGCATGCGCACGAGAGGGGGGGGGTCTAGATAGACAATGCATGTATCTAGCGAGAGAGGGTGGGAGGGGGAGAGAGAGAGATCGGCATGGAGTGCAATGGCGGGTGTGTGAGGTAGATACATTTGGTAACAAAGTGGGAAAGGGGGGTTGTGTAGTTGAGAGAGTTAGAGATCGAAAACATGAAGAGAAAGAATGAATGTGTGTCGGAAACCGATAGCTTCCTAAGGTGGTTAGGAGAGGGAGATTGATCGATACAGGAAGTATGTAGCGTGTGTGCCGAGGGGGGGGGCTAAAAACAACATTTGAATGTAGATAGTATGAGACTTAATATCGACGTTTCAATTTAGTGTACATTGTAAGATTTGAATTGAGGACCATGCATATGGCTTCCGTAATTATTTTGAATTCGTGCCATACTAGGTTTGGAAAAGTTGACATTGACTCGATTGTTGTGCTATTTTTAGGTCATATGTTTGAATCCATCCAAAGTTTTCTCACTACCATGGTTTTCATCATATACATATGAATTTGTATTAAAAAAGTAGCATGGATACCGTGAAATGTGAAATCCACGTTAGAATTGGGGATCGCTATGTGACACACACTCTAATTCAAATAACTCCTCATTAATTAATTTATAGTATCTCGTTTCGAATGACTAATTATTTGTAAGGAAAACACGGGCATGGTAATACATACAGATTCGTTTGCAAATGAAAGAAGATTCATTTGCATTCTCAAATGTAGGCGCACCAGGCAGACCAGGGTCGTGCCATGGTGTCGCGTGTGTTGTATGGACGCTAGCACCAAGCCACCCACTCCCCTCCCTCCCCC